>NC_056743.1:424262229-424419729 GCF_019279795.1 Protopterus annectens | reverse complement strand
CTTCTACGGCCTTTGGATCAGAAGTTCATTCTTCCAGTCTGCCTGCTTCAATTAAATTCACTCAGATTTGTAAACATCATACCTACTTGAATGACTCAGTCAGACTACTCCTAATGTAGTCCATCTGTTTTTTCTTCCTACTCCATAGCCATGATGTCTATGGATGTTTCATACTGGGGTCGGGGAGCATTTCAGGGAAAGTTTGAACACATCTTGTTGTCACCCCTGGAAGCCAGGTTCCATTTTTGTGTCCTAGGGATGGGAGCAATTCCATTCCCCCGTTTTTTCCCTACCTTGCAAGTTTTTCTGGGTGTTCTTCTCCCACGACTTATTATCGTGCATGCTGATGGTAGGTCAGGAGCCTGGCATTGCCAGCAAACCAGGGCAAATCCTTTCATACCATCTGTGCAAAGAGGCCATGAGTGTCCAGGAATGGCTGATTTTGTCAGACGCTTTCTGGTTGCCTCACATATGCCGGTTATATCCAGTGATCTGGAATACTGTCTCTGCTGGTCCGTTCTGGTTCCTTACATATGGTCCCTCAACAGATTGTCTGAAGTTATTTTCAGCAGTTGGGCCAATTTCTTTGCAACCTCTATCTTTGTCTGCCAATCAGCAAGTGCAGCAATTACTCTCTCCCATCTAAATTATCCTCCATAGATCCAGAGCCCATTTAGGGTTCCTTCTGTCTCCCACCTGGGATTAGTTTCTGCTCTACTGTTCACTTCATTGATAGTACGATGATTATCCTTGTTTTCTCTATTCGTGACATGTTGGCTTTCCTCAAGACCCCTCTTCAAAGGCATATGGGATTAAATGCGGGAGACCTTTCCTGCAGAGACCTCAGAAGAGATCATTGAGCCCTCTTTTTCGCACTGTTGCCAGCCTTTTGTCCTTATTTCCCCTACGTTTTAGAATGGGGCTAATATTTTCCTTCTACATTGATACTAGTATTAGCTGCTTGGCCTAATTACCATTCTGGTTATGCGTCAGCTCCTTTGTCTGTTTCTAGGTTATGCTAACCCTTTGTGGAAGATATCTTTCAGCTCAGACCCCCCTACCAAGATCTTTTTCCACCTTTGGTTGTTAGTCTTTTCTGTAAATGTCTACCTACACACTAGTTAAGATAGCCTTAGCTTTTTAAGCCGCCTGACATTATTTGCCTTAAGAAGGGGTGTCTCATACTGATCCTTTGTCTAGAGTAGCCACAGTGTCAGACATTATTCTATCCACACATTGCTGGTTATGTTCCAATGTTTTCTTACTAGAGGGAATGTCTAGTCACCTCTTGCTCATGCACAGACATCTATCCTTTTTCTTATTGCAGAATATTATTATTATGACCAAATAGATTGCTGTGTATATCTAGCTGATTTATACTAAATGTGGTTTAGAATTGACTCTGCCTTCTTCAGGCATTCTGTTAGACCTATGGATGCTTCATTTGCTCATTCTCCAGATCATCTATTGCTTAAACTCTGAGCTTTGGCTGGCTAAGACCTACCTGCAATCAACTGGATGTATAAGTGAATTTAAGTAAATCTTTATCTGCACTTTTTTCAAATAACAGCATTTAAATTGATTTATTTCTGTTGCATTGAATACTATCTAGCTGGAAGTTGTGGCTCTGTTTTTTCAGTTAATGCTTGTTAGAATTTAGTGCTAGTTAGAATTCCTGCATAGCCAGTGATAAGTGGGGGAAGTTTCACTTCAATGATATTCGGTTTCTGCCTTATATAAGTGGTTAATTTTGGATTATT
Source organism: Protopterus annectens (assembly GCF_019279795.1). Lineage (NCBI taxonomy): Eukaryota > Metazoa > Chordata > Ceratodontiformes > Protopteridae > Protopterus > Protopterus annectens. The sequence continues at coordinate 424,417,969 of NC_056743.1, read as the reverse complement.
TTCTGCTTAAACTCTGAGCTTTGGCCGGCTAAGACCTACCTGCAATCAGCTGGACGTATAAGTGAATTTAAGTAAATGTTTATCTGCACGTTTTTCAAATACAGCATTTAAATTGATTTATTTGTGTTGCATTTAATGCTATCTAGCTGGAAGTTGTGGCTCTGTTTTTTCAGTTAGTTACCCACCCACCTTCCCTGTTTTTGTTTTGGTGTTAATGTTGGTGGCTTTGAAACTACCTGCCCCTCTTGTAAATTTGCATTTGGATACTCCTCCTGGGCCCATCTCATTTGCTCACTCAAAAAGAAAATGCACTTTATTCATCTGCTTTCACTGTATTTGTGTTTCTTCCTTCTTTACTTTATTTTGCTTTTGCGTCATCTTAAAAATACTCCGTTGTATTTATCTCTGCTTGGTGTAACTGTAATTCTAAGCCTTTTGGTTTAAGCACTTGGGCTTCAGTCCAGTTGTTTTACATTAAGAAGGTTTGTGGTCTGCACTGTTGTGGCAGTACAGGTAGCTTACATCCTTCTAAGTTGGGAACTGCTGATTGAGGTCTCAGTGTCTGTTGTTCTAAAAGTGTATTAGTTCAGGTTTAAGCACTTGGGCTTCAGGCCAGTTATTTTACATTAAGAATGTTTGTGGTCTGCACTCTTGTTGGAGGAGAGGCTGGACTCTGCCCTTCTGAGCTGGGAATTTCTGGTTAAAGGCTTATAGTGCCTGCATATTTGAACTGTTTCTTACTGAAATTGGTGCGTCTTGTTTGCTGTAGCATAGACTAGATCCAGGCCTGCTGAATCTAGCTTTGTATGTATAACTTGAGCACTAATCCAGGCCTTCTTTTTTGGAGAAGGTTCCCCTGCACCCCAGTGGCATGAGTGTGCAGTTAGAACTTGTCTGATTGAAGACTACAGGAAGAGGGCTCAATTTTGAGATCTTTTTTACTGGTTAATTGGGTAATTTGTTTAAAAGCCTTTTCTGATTGCTTGTAGTAATCTAAAGCTGTTTTAAGTGTATTTTTTGCTGTTTTTGCTGTATCTTTTCAAAACATTTTTTCCTTGTTTCCCACCTTTCTAAGCTAGTATAGTCAGGGCTGTGTTACAAGTTTCTGAGTTGCCCATACCTTGGATAGAAGGAGGTTTCTCTATTCACCTGTGAGAGAGGGAGCTTTGAGCAGCCATCTGTCCCTGGAGGAGTGGTTCCAGCCGAGAAGTTAGTAGTTTATAGGACATTTTGGGCTAATTTCTCTCTCTTTAATTTCTCTGCTGTAAAAACCGCGTTTGCACGGTTTTGCATGTCCGGGCAGCACCGGTTAGCTAGTACTAAATTATTCCCAGCTCTACCAAGTCTCCTCTTCAGTTTTTCCCTTGAAAGTAGTCTAACACTCAATCGAAGCACCTAAAAAGCATCCTACCATCCAGCACTTGCTCAGACCTAATAGCAAGCACTAATATATCCCGACATTTGGTTGCCCAGCAGGGCAAGGCTCATTATTCACCCCTCACCAACCAAGCAACTCACGCTTCTATTCAGGCATGACCAAAGGGCAATTTCAGGTATACCCTCCAGTCCAGCTGGTGAACCTGGGTATCCTGAGGCAATGTTACAACTGCCTCATGTACATAGACAAACCCTCTCCTCCTGCCACAAAAAAACATATGCGAGAGATGCAATTATATAGCTAAATTGGAGGCTAAGCTCTCTCCACCCAAGACTGTAACAGGCATTCATGAGGAGAAGGTTAACATTTGCACCACACCTCCAGCCTCACATAGACCTACTAAACCAGCACTGGCAAAAAATACACAAAATCATACTCAGAGGCTCTAAATAAAAACCAGCAAAAGCATCAGAAACCTCCAAAGCAGACACCCAAAAAACCTGCACCTCCTGGCACAAACCAGACAACACACAAAACACAAAATCATGGTGCCGCACACACAATCACAGCCCTTAAGGTGAAATAACATACCTAACACACTAGTAATAGGCAACTCTATAGTCAGGCACAATGACGTCCCACTCACTAGGCTGGATAAGGAGAAGGGTTACTGTTAGCTGCCTGTCAGGAGACAGAATCCGCCACATAACACAAGCACTCAGCACACTCCAGAACAAGTACAAATATGACTCTGTCGTTGTTCATGTTGGTGTGAATGACCTGAGACGTACCTCCCTGGACTACATGAAAAGAGACATGGAAAGAGGTCTCTGATCATGTAGCGCCAGGAGTTTAAATCTCAAATACACATGCTCGAAGCACTCCTCAGTATGGAGAATGTCGACATCTGTGCAGTAACTGAAACCTGGTTCAAGGCTGCACAGAGCACCCCAGCATTACCGGGCTACAACTCATACCACACATTTTGCCACAGAACATGGACCGCAACAAAAAGGAGGGGGTGTATCCATATTCATCAAGGATACCTACACCTCTAGGTTAGTGGCGTAGCATGATACCTCTGAGTTAATCCATGTGCATCTAACATCAGGCAAATCTGCAATGCAAATTGTGGCCTGCTACAGATCACCCTACATGACCCTGGACCACCATTCCACCTTTCCGGAGACAATGAAAAACATAAAGGTCCTACTGAGCACCCTGATATTGGGCTATTTCAGTTACCCTACCATTAACTGGGAAAACTACTCAAGTACAAACTCCAAGGTCCAGCGCTTCCTGGAATTTATCAACTCAAATGCCCTGGATCAGCTGGTAAACTCCCCTACCAGAGGTGAAAACATATTGGACCTGGTCATCACCAACATGGGCGACAGGTGTTCCGCACCGAAGGTCAATCTGTCACTGGTTAGATCAAACTATAAACTAATTACTCTGGATGTCCGCACCACACCACCACCCCCAGCCAAGGAAACCACAGTGAAAAACTTTTCTACAGCAAACTTCACCTTACTTAAGACAGAGGTGGTAAGTTTCACAGCCCCCATGCTAAAGGATAACAGTGTCCAAGATGCAGGAACCTTTACAAATGCACTCTGAGCACCTGCAAGGATGCATGGATCGTGCCATCCCTAGCGAAACCAAGACTCTCTCCCCTAAGAGAAGGAAGCCAGTCTGGTGGACCCCTGCCATAAACAGGCTATACAATAGGAGGAGGAAACTTGTTCAGAAAAAAAAGCAAATCCCAAGAAGAGAAGACATCCCGTATCAGTAGGAAACTAAGGTCCCTCATAAAATAATCCAAGGCTAACTTCGAAAGAAAAATAGCCAAGGATTCGAAAGATAACCACAAAGCATTCTTTAGCTATGTCAAGAATCTAAGTGGCAACTCGCAGATATACTCTGAGCTAGTGCAAAATAGCACGAAATATACTGAACCTACTGATATTGCCAACATCCTGGCAGATAGACTCAGTGCAAACTTCACCCCCCCTAACAATACCGGAGAAGTGTAGTGTCCCGGAAATCACAGATGCATGGGTGAAAACAGCCCTTTCAAAAGCCAAAAGCACAGTGTCAGTGGGGCCAGATGGTGTCCCAGGCTGCTTCTTGCACGAACTACAGAATAAACTAACTCCCCACCTAAACACACTGTTCAGTCTCAGCCTTTCCACAGGCTGTGTGCCCATAGAATGGCTCACAACAACGGTTATTCCGCTCCACAAAAAAGGGGCCACAACTGACCCTGGTAACTATAGCCCCATAAGCCTGAGTAGCCTGGTCTGCAAGGCTATGGAGTGCATCATCATGAAACTCATTAACAAAGACATTGGGAACCTCCAATCACTTGACCCGACCCAGTTTGGCTTTAAGGGCAGATCATGCCTACTAAACCTGGTTGACTTCTTCGAGACTGTCACCAAGGCCATAGATGACGGGAAGGTGGTTCGCCTACCTTGACCTCGCCAAGGCTTTTGACACCATTCCCCACTCAGGAATGATAGAAAAACTCACCAGCCTGAACATAAACCCCTACGTCACGAGATGGGTTGCCAACTGGCTTACAGACAGATCTCACACGGTACGAATAGTGGGCTCCAGGTCCGACTCTAAACCAGTCACAAGTGGTGTCCCACAAGGCTCTGTCCTTGGACCCCTACTGTTCAGCATATACTTCTCAGAAGTACAGGCAAACACAGGAGGACTATGGCTAACCAAGTTCGCCGATGACTGCAAACTGGGAGCCATAACTGACTCTCCGGCTGCCACGGACATTCTCCAAAAGGGCCTTATTGAGACAGACACCTGGTGTCAGTCATGGTCTCTAGCTAAATGCCAAAAAATGCATAGTCATCCCATTTGGGAAAAACAAAACACCCATGAATTACCACATAGCTGGCAGCCCCCTTAATACAGAAGAGGTAATAAGAGATCTGGGAAACCAGGTAGATAGTAATCTCTCCCTTGGAAATCATATTGCCAAAGTGGTTAGGAAATCCTTCTATGTAGCCCGTCTAATTGCTAAAGGGCTCGCGTCTAAAAATAGGTTATAGCACCCTTCTACTCCTCACTCATCAGACCTATTATAGAGTACAATGCCCCCTTTGGGATGTACCTCACAAGACACTTCCAACAGCTGGAAAGACCACAAAAGTACCTCACCAAGAGGATTACTGGCCTCAAACTTATGTCCTATGCAGCCCAACTGGAAAAACTCTGGCTGTACTCAGAGGTGATTTCTGCCTGACTTAAAAAGCCATGTCCAACATAGAATTGATGGACATGCCCTATCTAAAGATATCCAAGTCACTATGAGCCACTCGCTCTAGTGAGCTAATCCTCGCCACAACAATAAATAGAACATGCTGGAGGGATAGACTCCTGTCACAGAGACTCCCCATGCTTTGGAACAAAATTCCTAACTACATTAGGCAGAGCCCCTCACTAACACTCTTCAAGAGAAACCTTGACTAGTGGATGGGTAACAGAAAATACACCCCTGGGATCACTTCATTGGCTCTTCTTGACAGAGGCACAGTTAATTAATCAATGGGGCGGCGAAAGCTGCTCACTCTGGCTAGGCTTATAAATGTCCTTGGGCAGATAGCCTAGTACCAACCTATGATAGCAGTGCTGCACTCAACTGTTCTAACACTCGTATTCTTGTGACTTTTTCGCAAGTAGACATTGTCTCTAGGAGAAGATCTCCCTTGGTTTGACACTGCTGTGACATTCCCTTCTTTAGGGGCCTCCCAAGATTTATGTAGCTGGTGACTCTACCCATCAGCGAGGAGAAATTAAGAGGACATATCAGGAGTTATGTACTTACCATAACTTGGTATATGTGTTGTCCTTCATTCTTCCTCACTTTACCTCCCAGCTTTCCCCCAGCCTTTTTTTCTCCAGAAAGATATTGTTCATTTGGGAACTTATGCAAGGTTTCATCTATTATTCCTTCTTATTTGTCCTGTCTATATAATTAGTGGACATAGACAGCAAACTCAATCTGAGGAGTTGGAATTGCTGTGGTGCATTATGGGAAGAGCTCAAGATTAAATGGTTCATACTAGGCTAACTGCCCTTGCGAGCCATTTTAAACCTAGCCAATTATCCCTTGTGAGACTCAAACCCTGTACCTTGTGTTTGTAAGGCAAACACCTTAACCATTAGGCCACGGAGATCTAAAGTCTAGAAGATGCGGCCGAGTTGGATCAGAGGATCTGATCCGAAACCCATCAGTAAGGAAGAATGAAGGACAACACATATACCAAGTTATGGTAAGTACATAGCTCCTGTGAGGCACATGCAAGATGAGACTTGAAAACCAAGGCTGAAGAGATGCGTAGAACATTACAGGGTTTTGGTATTAGGAAAAACTTCAGACCTAGTCAGTTAAATTGGCTTCTGGGCTGATATGGAAAAAGTCTTTGCAGTACAGACACTGGAGCCTGACTATATAACGGTCAGGTTATAAAAGTCAGGTGAAATATCCATACTGTTCAGGAGGAAAAGACTGTTTTAGTTGATTATTCAGGAGAATCAGATATATATATATATATATATATATATATATATATATATATATATATATATATATATATATATATATATATATATATATATATATATATATATGTATGCAGAAACTTTAGATATTTGTCAGCACTGTTACTGTTACCCCACATTCAAAAATTTTTACAGACTGTTATTGTTTATCAGCACTGTTATTGGAGACAGTACTCGAATATTGTTAATGCCTAATAAAGCTTTTATAACAAAACTACAGCTCATGCAGAATTCATTCTGAAAAGTACTAAAAGACTTGGTCCATAAAGGAGAGACTGGCACCTGTTAAGCACAACTTTGGGTAATTAACAGATAGACATTCATTCCAGTCTAATTTCAGTTGTTTTCAGTTAATTCCAGTATAATACAATCTATCAATTCTTTCAGGCATAAATGATAATTCAATAAAGATGTTTCTTTAAAAAAAAAACAGTGCTCCTAGGTCACTCCTTTAGAGGGACACTTGTGGGCTTAACTGGTTAACAAAAAAACAAACTGTAAGCAGTTTTTAGACATTTAGCATATATTCAGTAGTCACTCATTACATTTCTGTGTTTCTATCTTGAAATAAATTTTCATTGTAATGTGACTTCTAAAAAGTACTTTGAGAAATTGAGATGAACAATGAGTGAATTGCAGGCACTGATATCAAGAGCAGCTGACCTGAATGGTAGGGAAAGGAACACCTAGAATGTGATTACGCCAGCTCTTATGTTTAGGAATAACAGACAATGACTGTTATTAGGATGAGGCTAAAGGGGGCATATCACGTTTGTGAATTTAGAGGTTGAAATTGTTACAAATAAAGGGGAGGGACGTGGGAAGGATGATGCTGCATGGTGTCAGGTACTTGAAGAACAAAGTATGAGTGGACAAGGGGTAGAATAATTTCATGGAGGTGTAAGGTGTTAGGTAGTTATTATGGTGATTTCCATCTTAAATTGAGTCCAAGTTTTCTAGCATACATTGTGGGAAGGCAAAAGGAGTTAGTACTTTGGACACAGGAGGGTTTTAGCCTTTAATACAAGAACACACTAGGAAAGACACATAACCAATACAGTTTTAACACATTCAAACCTAAAACACTTTTTTTTGTATATCTCTAGTTTGCACCCTATTTGTCACTTATTCATATTTTCATATTTGTGTTCGCGTTTTCATAACTTTGACCCCTGCATGTTTAGTGGTATGGTGTGATATGCCATAGTGGGAGACAAGGAAATGTATTGTCAGTGTCAATTTACAATGCATTATACAAGAGATATTGCTAGTGGTTTGCTAACAGTTATGAAAATAAACAATATGTCCATATGTACGTCAAAAAAAAACTTAAAACAAACTGTTGCATGACATCCAGTGAAACCTTATATGTTGTTTAATAAAGCTATCTTTGATGTTTGCACTGTAAGTTGTACATCATTAGTTATTCACTTTTTTATTGCTAATTATACGATTAAGTATATGTTTTCATATTTCTGTAAATATCTCCAACGTATTCATGTTGGAATTTCTTGTCATGTGAAAGCTTATGTCTGGTTAAAAGAAGTGTTTTTTCAATATATCTATAGTATAATTTACAAGATAGGAAAATTTGTTTGTTAAAGTTTAACCAAATGTATAATTTGGGGTTCATTGCAATATAATATTTAAGGAAAAACTGTGCATGTACTATTATCACGGTAAAGAATATTTCTTACTGATAACATTGCTGTTTGTGCAGTTTTAATAGCTTTTCCAGTTCACAAAATGTTTCTCTTTAGCTTGTTGGTTTATTTTTCAGAAAATGCTCAAGAATGTGTTTAGGCTGTTAGAGGTGTGACATTCCGCACCAGATGGGTGTGTATGAGTTAACCAGGTCAAAGCTGTGATGAATTGATATTGATAGCACCATTGCTGAAGGGTGATCACAATGCAGTGCAGTTTTTCAGTCAGAGTTGGGGAGGAAGGATATCAGAAAAATGTTCCAAGATTAGACTTGGACGTCAAAAAGATTTGAGAGTGGATGATAGAGAAATCAGTGAAAAGCGAATGAGCTTCAGAAAAAAATAACTGCAAAGGATGTGGAAACCAGAAGAATTTGAAAATTTGGTATGTTTCACTGGTGAGGTATGGAATTGATAAGTGAAACGTTGGAAGACCTAAACAAAGTAGAAATGAACAAAGCAGTTGGACAGGTGAGAATATAAGAACACTGGAAAAAAAGCAGCAGACTGAGATCAGGAAAGCCAAGACAATCATGAAGAGTGAGCTAGCAAAGATTATTAAGGGGAGGAGTGGGCTATTTAGACACATTGTGGAGAGAGGAAAAGAAATAGAAATGTAAATATACACTTTTTTGAGATTAAGCACCATCATCATCAACCCCCTTTTCCCCATTTTCTACATGGGATCCTATTGTCGGGTTAATTGTCACCATCTTCCTTGATTCAGTGCCTCTCCTCCTTTGACATTCATGTCTGACTGATGCAGGTCTTCTCTCTCACAGACCATCCATGTTGTTGGAATCCATTATTTCTCTTTGTCTTCTTCCTTTCTCATCAATTTTTACTTCAACAGATTGTCTTCTCCTTTCTTACATGTGCGCAAACATTTATTTAGAAATTTAGTAGAATCTCCCATTATTAATCATCATCATGCAAATAATTGTTTTAATATTCAGAAAAGTAAAAACTCTCTATTCTGGAATTTTTCGTAATATAATTCAGAAAAGGGTACATTCTAGAAAACGGAGGAGAAAGAGGACAATCCAGTTTTCTATGTTTAGTTAAATTAGTAGACTGAGAAAAAAGGAATCTAGTTTTAACATATGTCTAAAAATGTTTTTCACGTGAGTTTTTGATAACTGTATTGTATATGTTGATTTATTATAAAGCCTGTTTGATCTCTGTAATTGTCTAAAATACTTTTCAACCTAGTTGTGAAAATGGCAAAGATTTTATAAATTATATTTAGTAGTGAAATATATGAGAGAGAGAGATTATGTTAACAAGTTTGGGAATTGAGGTAAGAAAAGAACAGTGTAAGTGGGAACACAGGTTGTAGTATGCACTTTAGCAAGGGTAACTTTAATTTTAGGTAATGCTTCTGGTGTAGCTTTCAGTTTAGGGCAGTTGCACCTGTCTGGAAGGTTAAAATTCATTTTTTGAAGATCTACATATTTTTGTGTGCTTGTTCTAAGTAAACAGGAAATGGGGGTATTTTGAAACTGTATTAAGTTTTTTTGTTTGAATGCTTTCATTAAAACATAAAGTCTTAAAGTGTGGCATGTTCAAGTGGTACTAAAGGTCTATTGGCAAGGGAGGAGGATTACGCTAGTATGTACTTATATTCCATGAAAAACTGCTATTTTGGAGCTTAAGAAAATTTTGGGAGAAATCCACTTTCAACAGAGAAAATTGCTTATAGGTGGGGACTAGAACATGAGTTGCAATAGTGAGGGTGTATCAGGAGGACTTAGAAGGGAACATAACAGCAAAAGAGGGCAGATTCCTGAAGAAATTTATGAAAATATCTGGTATGCAAGATCTAAATTCAGTTGCAGGAACTCTCATTACTTTACATATCATTCTCCAAAGTACAATAACTAAGCTAGACTAGATAAAAATTGTTTTGCATGAATATTTACATTTAATTGAAAGCTTCAGCACATCGAATTTCAGATCATGCTGCAATAAAAACAAAGATAAAAGGGGAGGGTTATAAGGTAAAAAGTAAAAATGAGACACTGGCGCTTTCCCACTTAACTTAAAAAAGAGAGGAATTTAAGGAATGGGTAGTGGAACTTCTTTTAGAGTTAAGGAAGGTAGAAATGTCTTCAGAGTTTATGGTAGTGAGTAGGATAAAATTAAATGGAATTTAAAAACAGGGTAGAAATAAGAAAGAGATGGTTGATAATTAATAGGAATTACTTAGAGGTGCTAACAAAGGTATTTCAGAATAAGGGGAATCTCACAGCACACTAAAATGCACAAATGCAGAGTGCTAAAGAGAAAATAAGGGAGTATCTGGATAATCTACATGAGTTTAGAAGGATTGCTGTTAAGCAACGATTTTTCAATAACTCCAGAGCATAAAAACGTACCACAAGTTAGGCAGCAGAAAGTAGAAAGGGTTGTTGCCTAACTTAGGCAGCCTGTAACAAGAAAAATAACCAGAAATCTTTAGGAGTTTGTCATATTTCAGAAATTTTATGAAAATGTTGTATAAGAAAGAGAAATGTGGAAATCACGAGCACAAATGGATATCTTTGTGGAAAACTTAATTATGCCAAGGTTAGAGGTAGGTAAGACTCAACAACTAACAGTTAAGGAAGGATAGGGTGAGATAAAAATAGTGATTGTATAATCAATCTTCAGGAAAGTCTCCAGGAACAGATGATATTCCTGTGGAAATTTGGAATTTAGTAGCAACGATGAGAATATGTTTTGGGAGTTGTAATGTGTTGGAATATTTTTAAAATGAACAACACACAAGGCCACAGAAATTCCAACAAATCAAGCTGAACAACTTAAAACGTAATATTAGCAGTTTCATTTTATTTTATAACGAAACTTCTTCAGATAAAGTGAACCAAACACACTGTATAGTTACAATTCTAAAAGGTCATGTGCTAACTTTAAAATCTTGTGATCAGCTTTAAATCATGTGCTTAATCCCCTGAACAAATCTTGCAATTAAGGCAACATATCCAATAAGTTCAAAATTGAAGTAAACAAAAATCAAAGGCTGAATATCTGAAATTTATCAACCTATAAAACAATAAAATAGTTTTATGTAAGAGCAGTCATTAAAAAGTAAATGCTATACAGAGAAAATCTGCCTGATAAAAAAAGTAGCAATATTTTTCTAAAGCTCTTAGTTTTAAAACTCAGCTAATAGAAATCTGGTTATTAATTCCTGACCAAGAACTTGTATTGTGTGAGCTGCCAGTATAACTCACGTTCTTCCAACTTATGTTGCCATGGGCCACTGTGTTCACTAGGGGTTACCTTTTCCATAATTACAGATTTAAAAACGTGGTCTGGCCATTCCATTGTTTGGCTAGGGCATTGTTTGTTTTCCTTTTCTTAAAGTCGTATAGATGTTCAGCAATTCTTTCTTTGACCTTGTGCTTAGTTTTGCCTATGTAGAAAGAAGGGCAGTGTTGACAGAGTGCAGTGTACACTACCCCTCCTGTCAGACAGTTAAATGCTCCTTTTATATAAAACCTTTACTAGATCCTTTATCACAGCTTATAATGCTGACAGTGTGACTAATTAGGAGCATTATTCAGAAGAAATGGGCAATTCTAAAGGAAGACAGCCACATTATTGAGAAGGGGGTTGTAATTTTAAAAACCTTGTGGAACATTTTAACAGAACATCCACATATAAGAGTAACAAAATTCATCACATCTAAATGTGGATGCTGTTCCGTGTGCCCCCACATTTTAATGGGAGAATAGTTTCTTATAAAGAACTTACGTTTTATATAATGTATGATTTGTTCAGGGGATTAGGCTGTCACATGTTTTAAAGCTGTTCCCATGATTTAAAAAGTTTTTGGCTGTCGCATGATTTTAAGCTGATCACATGATTTTAAAAGCTTTGGCTGTCACATGATTTTTAAGCTTATCACATGATTTAAAAAAAAAATTAGCACATGACCTTTTAGAATTGTATTTAAACAGTGTGTGTGTTTGGTACACTTCATCTGAAGAAGTTTTGTTATAAAATAAAACGAAAGTGCTAATATTACATTTTAAGTTGTTGAGCTGGATTTGTCTGAATCTCTGTGGCCTTGTGTGTGCGTTTATCAAATTTTAAAATTTCCTAGAGAATTCCCTTGGGTGAGCAAATGACTGTAACTAAGGAGATGATGTTTTTAAGCTGGTGCAAAGCATCTGAATTGCCCAGACACAAGGGTTTATTAATTTAATACTACTGACTGCCAAAAAAGCAATCACTAGAAAATGGAAATCAAAATCTAAACTAACTAACTTAAATATTGAGTATTGTAAAATAACTAGAAGTGAGATCTTTAGAAAAGGGAAGAAGCAAATTACATATAAACAAATGGAATTTGTGGGAACAGTACACGCAGAATAATATTCAAGAGAAGGAGTATGGTTTAAGGGAAAGCAGAAATTAAGCAATTTATGTAATGTTGGAATAAAAATAGTTATAAAAAAAAAGAAAAATATATATGCAATGTATAATGCATGAAAAAATGTTAATATGGGTTTTCTCTTCTGTTATTAATATATGTGTGCCTATGTCTTGAGTGATGATTTAATAAAGGTATTCTAAAAAAAAAAAAAGTCTATACCAAATCCGGTGCTATCCTGTTTGAGGTCATCAAAGTCAAGATCCATTTGTAGTGACATTTCCTTTAAATTGCTGCGGATGAAGAAAGGGAACAAAATGATTTGCTAGCAACTCTTTCCTCTCTTATCAGTGTTATCATGGAATTGGTCTGTAATAGTAACAGGTGGGGGGTGCTGCAGGGAGGCTTGTCTTTGCAAAAACAGTTAATGCAGTGATCAATGAATTTTATTTATTTTTTGAGTGAGCTTGTCTGGTTGCATAAGCACATACCAATGATACATATACTTTCTGGTGATTCCTCACCAGTACTTTTGATCTGTGCAGTCTTCTGGTAGTTATGAAGTGTTCCACTGGCTTCTGGCTACATTTCATACAAGTACTAGTCCTGGGCCCTGTGTTGCAGCAGACAAACAGCCCCTTGTCTTACATGGCTGATAAATTGGCCCCTCTAACAAAGGAAAGGAGCCATCTCTTTTTCCTCCACTTCAGCTGACACTAGCAACATCGGACTCCTCAACATACAGATATTACAAAGGCAGGATCACTAGACCAGCAATGCGCTATTTGTTTTATTTAGTTCACAATTGTTTACCAGGAAAGTACAACTGGGGTGATATCCCATTTTCAGCACAGGCCCAGGGAGAAAAGCTGCACATTGACATAATCTGGTTACAGTTATTACAAAGCCTAATACAGAAGAATGAAATATTAGCTAAGTAAAATTTCATTTTCAGTTCATACAGTGTGAACCTAAACGTACATAGTCCAAATATATGGACTGCTATAACAAGTTGAAAAAGAACATTGTCAATAGATCAATAGAAAGCAAAAGCAATTATTAATATTTTATTTAAAAATTGGTCTCTAATTTCTGAGGATATCAACACTTGTAGTAAATTGGGTGGCCCTTTGCGCATAACATACAGATGACAGAATTTGAAAAACATTCTAGAAATTCAAAATGAAACATCCAATAGGTGTTCTAGGATGAACAAATGTGGTAGATGCCATCAATGCCAATACATTAAGGTTGGCAATAGGTTTACTATCAGAGATAGGGGGTATATAGTGAGAGGGAAATATAACTGTGATTCTAAAGTGGTCGTGTATGTTGCATTATGCCAGCAATGTCAATCGTTTTATATAGGTAGAATGGAAAGATCATTGAACAAAGAATCTACGAGCACCAATACAATATAAGTAAAAAAGTAACTACAAGTGCTGTAGCTAAGCACAGTATAGAAAACCCCACTCATAAATGTTATCCATCAGGAAAGATGCAATGTCCGGGGGTGGGGGGGATCCTTGGGAACTAAAGCTAGAAGACTATGAATTATTGTGACAGATTAGTACACATGCCCACATACCCCCAGGCCTCAATGAGTATGCTTCAATTAAATGTATTTTGAAGCTGAAAGCATTAGATAGGTGAAATATATAGGCACATGGAGTTTTTAACTCATAAGATTTGGATTTATTTAAGTGAAATATAAGTTGGCTGTATTCAGTTGTTTTTGATATATATTTCTTTGAGATGTATTTCTCTGAGAAGTGTTCCAGTTTTTAATATGAAAATGTTTTTAGAAAAGGCTTTTAAAATGATTTTTCATTGTTTATCATGCGTTTTTACTGCCTTTCCTTTTATTTGGATTTAATGTCTTTAAATATTTACATATTTGGTTACTTAATTATATAATTGATTAATGAATGTATAAAAAGTACAGCATATTGGGTAAAGAGATGTCTGAAGAAGTCTAAGCATTATTGTAGACGAAAGCGCTAACATTAAAGTCTTGGAAATATCTGCAGCTGTTTCGTTTTTTGTTTTTTTACTAGTTTGTCATAGTTTTTGGTTGTTTTCACAGAAGAATGACATAGCTAAGTAAAAATTCATTTTCAGTTCATACAGTGTGAACCTAAACGTACATAGTCCAAATATATGGACAGCTATAACAAGTTGAAAAAGAACATTGTCAATAGATCAAATATTCACCAGTTTGTACAGATGACATTAAACATACTTTAAAATAGAGGTGACTAGATAATATAGCCTAGGCAAAAATGTATTTGTTCTTTGTCTAATAAATAGACTTGCTAATTTCTTCTCTCTGAATATAATCAAAGTATGCTGGTGGTGGAAGGAGGGCAGGACTAATTCAGTCTGAGGTAGTGCTGGGCAGAAACAAGTTGTATTTTTGTTAGTCTTAGTACTAGTTTGAACTTGGAACAGTTAGAAGTAAAACCAATTTGCAGAGGGATAGAAATTCCATTTTTAGTGATAGAGAACACGACTTGGCCGTAGGATTTATGAAGTTTATATAAGCTGAGAAAATTATGTTCATTAGATTAAAGTAGTCTCTTAGGGTGACTGGAATGTCAAGTAGGAGTAAAAGACTGGCAGTCAACAGCTTTGTGGATAATGTTGGGGGTGCAGATAAGCTATGTATGCTAAGTGGGGAAGCAGTTCGAGCCATTTCAAAGCCTTATGGGCAATACAGTGGTGGCTGCAGTATTGTTTGCTGTTGGCAAATTTTGCAGCCTTATTATATCATGCCTCCAGCTTATTTTTAATTGTAGCCTGAAGGCTGGTTAGGATGGGTACACCATATGACATAGATGGGAGACTGTAGGTAGTGGCAAGAATGGTTTTGGAGGCATTACTAAGGCAGTTTATGCTTGTAAAGCATTCTTAATTTTTGGTGAGTCTTTTTTATGTTATGTTGGACATGCAGGTCATCTACAATCATTCTGAGAAGTTTTGTATGGGGAAAATACTTAAATTTGAGTTTTGTTTAATGAAAAGATTTTGAAATTCATTTTATCAGCCATGTGTGATTTGAGGATAAATAGCAGTAACCTTCTTTTTTAGGGTTAAGTATTAGCTTGGCATTATGGAGCCATTTCTCAAATGAAGAAAAAGCTTCTTGTGTGATATGGAGGAGCTGAGACAAGTTATTAGATGCACATATAAGTGTAGAATCATCAGCATTTTGTATGAGAGGTTACATTTTGGTTTGAACTGGCCATGGCAATGACAGAACCTTAATTATGTTCACAGATCATGTGACATTGCATGGATTTGAGCCTAGCTATCAAGGCTACATCCCTAGGTTTTTCAAAAGGTTTTGACTCTGTGCACTGCAAGACTTAACATACTTTCCTAACAGGACTTTGTCACAAACTATGCATCGTTTATTGGTTCACAATGTGTCTGAGTGAAATGTCCCAGAGTGTTGGATGCTCTAATTTCGTATCTAGCCAACACTTACTTCCATTGTAAATGCCACGGGGGTATTCCCTAGTCCATTTCTCTAATTCATTATAGCAGTGAGCTTTGAAGCATCTATGATGTCAGTAAGATTCTGAATCACGCAGATAATATTAATGCACAACTCTGATCATCACACTATCATTGGACAACAACATTTGCAGGTTGACATCTGATCCTTAAAACCATTACTTAACAAGACCAAAGTTTTCCTGGGCATGGCATTCATACAGGACATTGTCTGATTCGTGGTTTACTTCCTCCATGACCAAGTTGTCTGCTGACATATACTGATTGTTTTGTAAGCTACTATTAAGGATTGTCTCACATTTTTACAAAATCTGAACTTTGCTAAAATGTACATGTCACCATTAAATATGTTTGGCAGTTTGAAATGAAGGTAGTATAACCAGTCTTTCTTGCATCTTCTCCCTTTTCTTAGTGTATGTGTAATTAGATATTTTCCCTAAACATACAAATAAATGGTTAAATTTCTATTTTTACTTTATATATAGACTATCCCCATTCTAACTATCCCTTAGGAGACCAAATGAACATAAGAATTCTCATACTTTACTTGACAATGTAGTGACTTCTTGTGTATATATTGTGTATGTGTGTATATATATATATATATATATATATATATATATATATATATATATATATATATATATATACACACATATATACATATGTATAATTTTCTCGGAACAAGATTGTTTTCTTTAGATAGGTATTTGTATTGTTTATTTGTGTTTTTGAGTTACTGTATTGTTATTATTTAAAAAACGAAAATTGAAAGAGAGATTTTGGGAAAAAAAAAAGATATGTTTGGCAGTTCACTTTGTTGTTTTACTTGTGTGCGACACTCTGCTAACCTATTTTTACCATGGGATAGCAAGGTTTGTTGCTGGCTAATGTCCTAACTGTTGCAGCCTAGCTACTCTAGGCTAGCCTACCTTTCAACACATGCTGGGTTGCATTCAGCAGATGCCTACAAAATATCTATCATCTTATGCTAAATCTGTTGTCCATCTAAAATGCTGTCAAGGAACTGGGATCAGCAGGAACCTGAAAATTCAGCTCTGTAAATCCCACATTTACTTGAGAAACATACTTCTCTACATTCCATACTGCATTGCATAGACAATTTACCACATTTCATTAACCCTCAGTCCAGACTGTACCCATGTTTGCTACCACTGACCAAATGTACTATGCATTTTCAGCTGTCTTGTGAAAATATATACAGTGTGTATCCTTAATATGCATTTCATACTTTGTAAACTAGTTATACATTTTATATTTCATTATTATGTTGATTTGCTACAACAGTCAGATGAATGTTCTTAACGTTTGAATGTGTTTTTAGATTATAACATTTATTAAATGAAGAATGTTTTTAAAACACATATAATGGTATGGGTATATTTGTTGCCTGTATATATGTATCTCTCTGGTCTCTGTACCCCAGATCATCTGTGTAAAAGCCCTCAGCTCAGATTGCCTGATCAGCGAATCCAACATAGGTATGCTTGCAAACTGCTTTATTGTCCCTTGGCTGTATATAGAAATAAATATTATCTTACTGTGCCATGCATAGTTAGTTTTAACAGAAGTGTAAAATAACAAAGGTGGGGGGATACTGGATATTTGGAGTGATAGCAGGTGAGAAGTAAAAAGAGATGTGAATGTAGAGAATAAAAGGCCTGGATGAACAAAAGTCTTATTTGGTGAGAATAGCCTCTAACAAGATGCTTGTACCAGGTGTATGTTTCTGTTGACCATTACTAGTACAGTTTATTTCCAGTTCATTGTTTAATTTTAATTTCACGTTTCTGTATCATCACCATCATTTATTTACATTTATTTTACAGTTTGGTTATTGGGTTAATGTGCTGGTCTGTTGATCCTTTTCAGCCCAAACCTGGGCATACTTTGAACACTTCTAAATAAAAATTTACAATATATTGGAGTGAAAGAATTAAAGCACATTTCAGATTAAATGTTTACAATATTTAGAAGAACATTTTCTCTTACGTGGGCATACCGGTTACAATCCACAAAACTAGCTAGCGTCTCTAAAGCAGGTACACTAGATTCATTTTGCAAGTGTTGTCTAAGGTGTTTTTGAATGTTATAAAATTATAATCAAACCTCATTTTTCCCGTCTTTTGCATGGGGTAGTGGTGTTGCATTAATTGTTGCCATTCTTCTTGATTCAGTGCCAGTCCTCTGCCTTTGACC
Organism: Protopterus annectens; assembly: GCF_019279795.1. Lineage (NCBI taxonomy): Eukaryota > Metazoa > Chordata > Ceratodontiformes > Protopteridae > Protopterus > Protopterus annectens. The sequence goes on along the minus strand of NC_056743.1, from coordinate 424,400,181 downwards.
CTCTGCCCAAATCATCACCTGCTTTCCTCCACATGTGCCTGAACCACAATAATCTGTTCTTTGACCTTATTGATCTGTTCTTTTCATTTGGAGATACTTTATCTTCTGCTCTGTCTTCATTTCTTTGTCTGCCCACAGTGTGCATCATGCCACGTATCTCTGGTACTTCAGCTGCATCACCACTATTTTTTTATTTTTGAAATTCCCAATATATTTATGCCAAATGTGGACAAGATCTGTAAAACTTGATATAAGTGAGTACAGAACTCAGACGTATAGTGGAATTGATGAAGTCAGAATGAAGGACGGTTTTGAATCTCTTCAGGCCCTCAGTCAAGGATATTAACTTGGCTTTGATGTAATCTCTGACTATGGTGAAGTTACTGAGCAGGAGGATACTGCTTCTGGAGGGGAGGATGACAATTTGGTGACTAAATTTGATAAAGGAGGGAATGATATTAGTAAGGGTTGAGGCAGGGACAGTATCTGTAAGGATGACGTCATGGATGTTGTCAGCTCTGCTGGGAACTAGGATGGTTTCATCCAAGGAGGCGTTCTTAAGACCGAGGAATCACTGGATGGGTTTATTTGTTTAAGATTTGCTGATAATGATTGTCTAGTTAGTTACCCAAGATCGTCTATTGGGATTAAGAGGTATACAATTCAACTTGTTAAGGTATCTATGGTCAATGGTCATGGACAACAATGAATGGATGTATAGTTGGCAACAATGTGGTAATTGGCTTTATTTTGTATACCTAAGATGTGCAGGAGTTAAAAATTGATGCCATGAGGGATGTGAGATGAAGTAATGGGTCAGTGAATAAATACAGATACTGCCCTGCGACCCCCCAACTGATTTTAACTTGTGGTAACATAATATCTGGCATGCAAGGAGCCCTGTCAACACATCAAAACCATGTGTTAGTAACTATAAATATATCTGTGTGTGATGTTGTAGAAATACCTCCAAACTGAGCATTTCTTGGTTCAGGCTCCTAACATACAGCAGTGCCACCTTAATGTAAACTAGGTTAGAATGTCCAAGAGTTAGACCTTGCCTAAAACAGGCATAATTGAAACAGAAAAAAGTTTTAGCCAAAAGTCAAATGCTCTGAGGATAGACATGCCGGCCTTACTCACAAAATAGGCTGGCCTGTCGATCATCATGTCCTATGATGACACACATTTCATCTTCCTTTTATGACACCACTTAGTTAAATACCTGAAGCTGATTATTTTATTTTAAAGTTGTGGCATCATTCTCTGACATGGTGAAGGTAAGAATCTTCCTTGTCCTGAGCACATACATTTAGAAGGCAGCAAAGGTTCTAGGATCTAAGATTGTTTACCTTCATGTGGACATCCATGAGGTCAGACTTGTATTTGGGGTAGAGGGATGTAAAGGCTGTAATCATGTGGTGATTCTTGGTGCCAGACAGAGTTAACTGTAGCCCTGTCTTTGCTCAGCCTGTTGAGTGCAACTTCATTATGTCTAGCTATGGAGTTGCCTATTACTAGTACATTAGTATATATGTGGTCACAGTATCTGCAGATACTATGGGTATGGGCTTAGAACAGCAGTGACTTTTTTTCTGAAGTAGATGAAGATGCAGGTGAGGTTGTATTTGCAGGCATGGTACTGTGTGTCTGTTTTTTGTCTAACTGCTAAGGGGTCTTATGTAGTGATTTTTATTTATTTTTTACAAGCTCAGCATTAGTGGGTCTACTATTAAATATTGGATGTTTGTGATGTGGTCCTAAGCTGCTTGCTGACGTGTGGTATGTGAAAGGCTACCTTCCAAATGGAGTTAAATATTGCAACTCTTAGCAGTTGTATTAGTACAGGTTAAGGGTAAAGGTGTGCCATTAAGAATGAGACAAATGCCCCAATGTTCACATTGCAAGCAGGATGGAACCAGAAGAGTAGAAAGCAGACTGTGAACCCATGTCAGCAGGGCCCAGTGAGCAGTCCAGGTGCTAATTACTTAATCTGTTAAATTACTAACGATGTCAGTATTGCTAGATAAGTTGAAAAGGTTTACAGGACTAAACAGTTTGTCTTGCATGGTTTTTAATTACCATTGCATGTTAAAGCAGATTCAGAAAAAGTTAATGTATTCCGAAAAGTAATATTTCTAACACACCCTGTTTCTAATAATAGCACTAACAGGTAACAGTTTTTTTTCCTGATAGTGATATTACTTAATGCAATGTATTATTGATAACAATAGTTGTACTAGGAATGATACTAAAGCACACTATCCCTAATGTTAGTATTACTAAGATGGTCTGTTCTTGCTAGTAATATTACTAACTCAGTATGTTTCCAATATTATTACCAGAACCCTGTCCAGTGTATCCTTATAGTAATATTACTAACACTGCCTATTCCTGATATGAACATTACCACCCTAAGATACGTCAGCAGCAAGGAATGAATGGAGTTTACTCATTTAAAATGTATATACAGTGTCGTAGACATTGCTTCAAGAGCTATAGCATCGAGTGGTGTTGAGACCTAGTTTGGCTGTAGGTCTTGCAATGAGAATGTTGCAGCAAGTTTTTCTAATGCTTCAGTAATCCAAGAAATCCTATTTTGCAAATCAGATGATATTCTAATTTTCTTAAATAATAAATGCAAGCCAAGGTCTTCAGTTAAAGAAGTGTACATACGTTGTGCTACTCTGTTGCAGATTTTCACTGCAAATAAGAAAAGCTATATAGGGAAGGAATATTTATGGGGATCCGAATGGAGAGATGAAAAGTCAGCAAACAAAGGAGAGTAGTATTGCTGAAATTAAACTCCTCAAGTCTTGGTGAGTACCTTCATGAGGTAGACCCTGTTTTTCACAAAATCTCACCAAGACAACACTGATATAAACTGTATTTTATATAGCATATATCATGGACAGAGGTAGGCCAAAAATTAAAAAAGCTGGGTGTACAAGACTGTGTAGAATCCTCAAAATATGGAAGCATACCTACAATGGCCCCCCCTGTTGAAGGAAGTAGCAGTCCACAAAAACCTCAAAAAGTGATAGGCCAAAGAAGAGCCATAAAGATGATAGAGTGGACTATTGCGGATAAGAAAGATGTATAAAGAAATTGTTACTATTATGCAAAAAGCCCAGAATTTCCAGAAACAACATTTACAAAAAAAAATTAGAGGAAAATTAGAGGAAAGAAAAATACTTTCACAAGAAAAACTGTCAGAAGCTTCAAATAAAAATTTGTGTTCACTAATACAACAGATTTGTGAAAAACATTATATAGACCAAGATATGGAAAATTTCATAGTAAAAAAAAAATAACAAAGATGGAATGTAGAAAATAAGGTTAGTGAAGTAGAAGTTAAAAAAAATAGAAGTTGAAGTTCTGGAATACCTGCGAAGTGAAGGATTTGGTGTAAAAGGTCTAACACAGGTTACATCACAGCATTATGGAACAAGTCCCCAGAGTAAGGAGAAACAGGAAGATCAGGAGACAACTGAAGAAATATAGACATGGGAAAGAAAAGAGATTTAATATGGTGTAATGTTTATGCAAAGGAGAAAGCAAAACTAATTACTATAAAAAGAGCAGCACCAAAAATATTTGAAGAGAAATACAGGCAAAGGAATCCGGACATGGAAAACTTTACAATACAAAAAGAAGACAAAGAGAAGTAGAAAAGGAGATTAATAATGGAGAAGTTAAAGAAGTAGAAACTGAGATTATGAAGTACCTGTGACGTGAAGGATTCAATGTAGAAAGTATAACTCAGAAAGCACCACAGCCGGATAAAGCAATGGACATCCAAATTAAGGAGATATTAGTGGAATGGGAAGGAACTGGTCAGTTGCAATATGAAGATATTTTGGAGCCTTCTCCAGGAAACCCGTATAAATGTTCACCTGAAGCTGGACAGCAAGGGAAGGAACAGGAAACTGTGGCAACTCTGACATAGTCCATGTTGAGGAGTGATATGCCACTGAGTTGCCATATGACAGAGCAACAGATGACACATGATGAAATTGAAGAGAATGTGCCACAGGAAGATGCTATAGAACTTTCTGTAGAATGCCCACAGGAAACGGAGGACAAAAAATATGCCCTCAGTTCAGAAGGAAATAAGCTAAGAAAAGAGTTGCTTGATAGACATGTCAAGATCAATGAAAGAAATAGACTGCAGAAAGTCACCAAAACCCAAAAAGTCAGAAGTCTGATAAAACAAATGACTACAGTAATTAGGACTGTGCAATAGAGTTCCGTGCAATATACCAGAAGTAAGCAAGATATATTACTGTACAGTTAAATTAATAACAGATAAAATTCTACCACAAGAACGCAGGGTAGTAAGGGAAAGGAAGGGGAGAAATTCAGTACTATTATGGAAGTAATGAATAGCGAAAACTATAAAGCAGTTAAGATGAGAAGTGTCACTGTTAGAAGCGTATAGAAGAGGGAGCAGATCAACAAAAATAGAAAGATAGATGTGATAAAAGCAATGTCAAGTATTATAACAGATCAGGATTTATCATGCACTATTGCAGATAGTCTAAAAATATTAGCACAGACAGAAAAACTTAGAAGATACACAGATAAATATAAAGGAAAAGTACAAAATAAGCAATTTATTGATGACCCAAAAAATTTTATAGAGAATTGGGGAAACAAGGCAAAAGGAGTTGAAGACCACCAAAAAAAGAAGAAACAGATACATTTTCGTGAAGTATTTATGAAGATCCTGTGGAACATAACAAAGATGCTAAATGGATAGAAGAAGTAAAAGAAAGAATAAGAAGTTTAAAGGTACAGGATATGGAATGGGATGAAGTAACAGCCAGAGAGATTGAAACAAAGTTAAGAAAAGCCTCTAATTGGAAAACCCCAGGCCCAGATGCAATACCTAACTTCTGGTTAAAAGTATTAACATCTTTGCATGAAGATTTAGATACAAGTAATAACTATTTGGGTCTATATTAGATGAGCGACTGTTCCGATGTTCGAATCATAGATGGTTGACATCATATGATCAAACGTTGGAAAGGTCTAAGGTGAAAGTCAACGGCTTTTCACGCGCAGAATGGGAAATTTTCCCTTTCTGCAATGAAGTGCGTTCTCGGAGTTGGTATATTTAAGTAGGGGGGTGTGTAGGGGGTGCAGGGGTAAGGTAAGTTTTTTTTTTTTTTTTTTTATATATATTTTATTATATAGTAAATGTTTTGAACTTCGCTCATGTGAGGTTCGAAGTTTTGAAACTTCAACTATATAATATAGACCCGAATAATTTATATGTGCTCCCCGAACAGACACCAACCTGGCTAACAGGAAAAACAATGCTCCTACTTGAGAGTGAATCTGCAAGCTACCCTAAAAATTATAAACCAATAACTTGCCTTCCGACGACGTATAAACTATACACTGGAATTGATGCCAACAGAGTTTATAGTCATTTAGAAGAAAACTCAATTATGGCAATAGAACAAAAGGGCAATAAAAGTAGGTCATAAGGAACAAAAGATCATTTGTTGTTGAAGTCGTAGTGGAGAACTGCAAAAAGGGGAAGAATCTAAGTATGGCATGGATTAACTACACAAAAGCATTTGGCAGTTTCCCACATTCATGAGTAAGAGTGCTTAAAATGTATAAGATACACTCTACACTGATAAACAGCATCACAGAGAACAAGAAACTGTGGCAAACCACTTTGCAGTTAAGCCATGATGAAAGGAAAATTATTATTCCAGGGATAAAAATCCAAAGGAGGATATTCTAGAGCAAATCTCTGTCATGTTGTTCTTTTTCCTTGCCCTTAACCCAGTAAGCTAAACTGTCTGCTTAACAGATTAGGCCATGGCTATAATTTGGCTCCTAGAAAGCAACAAAGTGTGAAGACTTCTCATCTTCTTTTTGTCGATGATTCAAAACTGTATAGCTCATCAGATGAGGAACTGAAGCACAACTGCAAGTTGTCAAAACTTTTTCAGATGATATAAGAACGTCATTTGGTCTTGATAAATGTGCAAAAACAACCTTTAAAGCAGGAAAGCTGTAGCACCAAGAAAACATCAGTTTGGGACAAGAATGTGATATAAAAGAACTTAAGCAAGAGGGAGTATATAAATATTAGGGAATTGATGAAGGATCAACAATAAAACATGAACAAATGCGAATAAAACTTAGGAATATTTTAGAAGACTTAAATCAATCCTGAAAACAACATTGACATCTAGGAACAAAATTCAAGCTATAAACCAATTTGCTGTTCCTGTTCTAACTTACAGTTTTGGAGTGAGAGACTAGCCCCAAAAGGTGGTGTATTGATTACACAGGAAAACATGAAGGATGCTTCATGCTCATCAAATGATTTATAAAAATCGATGCATACCAAGATTATATATTCCCCGTTCCGAAGGAGGTATGGGCCCCCTTGAAATTGATTACATATATAGATCTCAGTCATGGGACTGCATACATATCTGCTGACCTCACAAGACCCAAACATAGTGAAAGTTTTGAAACATGAGGACAATCAATCTAAGATGACTGCCCTTAGTGTAGCAGAAGCATATTGGCATCAAGCAGGAATGGAAATCAAACCAGAAATAGATAAAAAAAAAAAATTAGGCAGCAACTGAATGTGCCAAACAACAAAAGGAAGAGTATAAGGTGAAGGATTAGATGAGAAGGCAGAAAATGCATAAATGTAGATGGAAGTATAGAAAACTCCTGGAAGAACCTCATGTTGATCAGTATGGAACACATGAATGGTTAAAGAGTGTCGAATTCAAACCAAAAGATGAAAGGTTAATATCGGTGGCCCAAGATAGTGGACTACATACACGTTAGTTTATGAAGTGCATTGATCGTGTGGGAGAAATGGACAAATGTAGGTTTTGTAAAACAGAGTATACGACTTAGTAAGCCCAAGACAGCTCAAAAAATCAGGAACCACGATATTACTGCAGCCAATTTCTTTTATTAAAAAACATACACCAACGATGACACTATTAGTTGAGCGCTTTCATCTAGTAGATCTAGATTTCATCAGAACATCTACCAAACTGTTTGAATGCAGTTTAAATACCTTAATTTTTTCTAAAACCAATTACCCTATTATCTACATTAACCCTTAACATTTCTTATACAGTAAAGCATCTATCTCAACTTTGTTTAACCATCTTACTTCTAACTCTATTACGTGCCTAATGCATAACATATTATTGTTAAAATATTATCTTAAAATCACATCAGTATTAGCAATCATATTAACAATTGAGTCCTATTATTACAGTATATGCAAATGTTGCTATTATAAAATAAAATACAAATGCAATGTATATGTTATGTCAAAATATACAAAAATAAATGAATAATTCAGTAGATGTGCAATCAAAAAGAAATCAACCAACAAAATCTCTTTTGTTACTTGCATAGTGGTAGCTTTTCATGTGTAAAATCTGACATTTTTATTTTTATTTATTTACCTCAACATTCCCACCAGATCAAAATTATACCCTTACTAAGGGTTTGGTGGGAATTACTTCATTTAAACCAGGTGGTGTAGCGGCCTCTAGTCGCAGCTGCCACTTAATTTCTTTTTCTCCCACAATAGCCTTTATATTACCTCCTCTAGGATTTATAGTGGCCATATCTATGATACCAAATTTAAAACCCATGCATGTCTTGCTGTTGAGCAGATGTCTCGACAATGCATTATTGGTATCCTTTCTCTTAATACAATAAATGTGGTCGTAAATTCTGTTTTTAAGAAATCGTGGAACAAGTAGAGACAATACAGATCTTAGATGATGCCACTGTATACAATAGTACTGCCTATAGTGACTATGCGTGTAAAGATAATACAGACAACGAATTAGGTCCCCTCATTATTGACGAGGGGGATGTAAAGATTTACAATTATAGTACCTATGAAGTACCACCAGATTTGGCGCAAGTTTTTTCTAAAGGCATGAAATTTATACCTGATAAATCATTAGATTTGGTAGATACACTGGTGGAAATAAAGTTATTTCTAAGAAAAATAAATTTAGGGATATTTTTCCAGAACAGACCACAGACTGCATATATAAGAACTGATTTAAAGAAAAAAAGTTCCTTCACTCCACCTATGGTGAAAACTTTGGAAACAATGGAGAAAGTGATTCAGGATGATATTTATAAGTTATATAAGAAATGTAAATATCAGAAAAAGGACAAAATTTTGATCAATAAAATACATTCATTGATTGATACCATTTGTTCTGAGAACGTTAGGATTATGGTTGCAGATAAGGGTGGGGGTATAGTCTTGTATGATCAAGAAAAATACAGTAACAAGATATTTGAAATACTCAATGACTCTACTCAGTATGAGGTATCTTCGTTAAATCAGGTTAATATTGCTCATAATAGAATTGACTCCTATTTGGAGGAATTTTTGTTGGAAAATAGAGTTGATGAAGAGCTTTACAAGTTTTTGAGGGTAGAACACCCTATCCTGGCAACCATAAGAGGCATTCCAAAGGTACATAAAGATCTGATTGATCCACCTTTCAGACCTATAATATCAGCAAGACATTCCCATATGGTAAGGTAGTGGACAAAAGATTGAAACATATGTACAAAAGTATACAGCACATAATGAAGGATTCCTGGGAATTCCTTGGAATATTCAAACAGGAATTGTGGACATCTAATATCATTTTTGTCACTATAGATGTTAAAGAACTGTTCTCCTGTATACCTAAGAATGAAGGAATGGAAAGTTTTATGCAGAGTCTTAATAAATTTAGTGGGTTACAACAAGAAGAGATAGGGTTACTGTCCTCATTTATGGATATAGTACTTGACCATAATTATATCTTTTTTGAAGGAGAACATTATAAACAAATTTCGGGAGTGGCAATGGGGGCAGCATGTGCCCCCATGTATGCCAATATGGTTCTCCTAGATTGAGAAACAACGTATGTTCTTAATACAAGTTGGATGAGTAAAATTAAAACTTATGTAAGATACCTGGACGATATCTTTGTTTTATGGACAGGGAGTAGTGAGGAGTTAGAAGAGTTTATAAATTACATCAATGGTACCACCAGCTATTTAAAGTTCACTCATCAATCTGACAAACATGGAATAAACTATCTAGATGTATATGTATATAACGATGGGGAGACCTTCCAGTCCAGGATACATAGAAAAGAGACCTATAGCAATGGATATCTGCATTATACTAGTGCTCACACATATAAAGTCAAGTACAATATAGTGAAAGGACAGTTAATAAGAGCGGCGAGGATGACATCAGATAAAGGCACTATGCTCAAGGAGGTCAGCTTTATAGTGGCTATGTTCAGAGAAAAGGGATATCCAGAGAAGATGTTGAATGATCTAACAGCATATGTAACCCAGGAATGGGGTAGAAAATTTCCACCATTATTAGGTATAGGGATTCAAAAGAAAAAGTCTTATAACAACATAGAGGGTGAACACTTTAACAGGGCCTGTATTGTGAAATATGGACAGTATACACAGCAGGTTAAGCAGATTATCACTAAACACTGGCACATTTTGAAAAGTGATTTAGTGATCAAGGATAAAATTCCCCCTGTACCTAATTTTGTTTACAAGACAGGAAATAGCCTTAAAAGACTTATAGAAATAAGGCAGGGTACTAAACAAAATATCAAGAATTACAAAAGGGGTACTATGAGGTGTGGGAGTTGTAGCTATTGTAAGTATATATATGAAGGCAAAAGTATAGTATTACAGGACAGAAAAAGAACTAAGGTTTATTTTAAACATGGTAACTGTATGACTAGACATGTGATATATTTAGCTATTTGTGATACATGCCAAAGTTATTATGTTGGAATGACGGATCGATTTCTTAAAAACAGAATTTACGACCACATTTATTGTATTAAGAGAAAGGATACCAATAATGCATTGTCGAGACATCTGCTCAACAGCAAGACATGCATGGGTTTTAAATTTGGTATCATAGATATGGCCACTATAAATCCTAGAGGAGGTAATATAAAGGCTATTGTGGGAGAAAAAGAAATTAAGTGGCAGCTGCGACTAGAGGCGCTACACCACCTGGTTTAAATGAAGTAATTCCCACCAAACCCTTAGTAAGGGTATAATTTTGATCTGGTGGGAATGTTGAGGTAAATAAATAAAAAATAAAAAATGTCAGATTTTACACATGAAAAGCTACCACTATGCAAGTAACAAAAGAGATTTTGTTGGTTGATTTCTTTTTGATTGCACATCTACTGAATTATTCATTTATTTTTGTATATTTTGACATAACATATACATTGCATTTGTATTTTTATTTTATAATAGCAACATTTGCATATACTGTAATAATAGGACTCAATTGTTAATATGATTGCTAATACTGATGTGATTTTAAGATAATATTTTAACAATAATATGTTATGCATTAGGCACGTAATAGAGTTAGAAGTAAGATGGTTAAACAAAGTTGAGATAGATGCTTTACTGTATAAGAAATGTTAAGGGTTAATGTAGATAATAGGGTAATTGGTTTTAGAAAAAGGCGGGAAATTAAGGTATTTAAACTGCATTCAAACAGTTTGGTAGATGTTCTGATGAAATCTAGATCTACTAGATGAAAGCGCTCAACTAATAGTGTCATCGTTGGTGTATGTTTTTTAATAAAAGAAATTGGCTGCAGTAATATCGTGGTTCCTGATTCTTTGAGCTGTCTTGGGCTTACTAAGTCGTATACTGTGTTGTGGACTTCAGGAACTTCTGTGTGAGTTTTGTTGACCTATGGATTCATTGCAAGATGTATCGGACTTGGGAGCTTCCATTACTAGGGAGGAAGTGGACAAACTGCACTCTGAGATGGCAATAATTAAGGGAGAACTAACTCGCCTTATTGAACTATTTACACCCAAACCGGGCTCTTTAACAACTCTAAACCCGCCTACAACAACGGATATACCAGCGCGATCTCGTTCCTCTATTGGCCACGCAAGCGAGGAGGAAATCCCGAATGGGCAAAGGAGGACTTCGTCACCATTCCTACTCACATGCACGCCGAGGAAAGAAACGCGCACTCAAGCAAACAACGATTCAGCGTCTTTTAATTTTATTCCAGCTTCACGAAACAATGAGGAGGACATTTATCTTATCTCAGGGGCCAAACCGAAGAGGCAACCACCGGAAAAGACATACGGCGCAAAAATGAAATCCAACGCCTACATGATTTCTAAAAACACAGGTACTGTTCATCACAAGCCCGGCAGGGGCCCCCATGACAATTTTTCGCATTATAATATGGAAAAACTGTTGCAGATGCCTTTTGACTTTGAAAATAGAAATAATGTTAGTAACAAGGGGCAAGTGACCGAGGAGTATTATAATTCTTTAAAACAAATGATATTTGGGTTTGGTAATAAGTTGACCAAAATAAAAGCTTTGCAAGTTGAAAATATGTACTTACGGCGATGTTTGAATTGCCATGTAGTCCCAATGGGTCTACGGTTTTTCAAAAGACCTATGGGTATAGATATGAATGCTTCCAATGTAAAAAAATGCAATGACATGTTTAATACTTTTGGGGAACAGTTTATGCAGTTTATTATAGATAGTAATGATGAAAGATTGACTGTATTAATTTCTGAAGTTGAAAACATGGACAATGTTATACGTGAAGATAAACTATTCCCACAATGGGAAAAGTTATTTTATAAACAATATGATTATGCGGAAAATGCAAGTAAAAATATGTTTGCTAAAAAATGCAAAAAATTGGAGCGTGATATGGTGCAATACGAACAAGGGGTAGCATACAGGTGGAATAATAAGAGTAGAGTGAGGCCGAGGGAAACACTTAAGGGAGACAATAGAGATATACCTCAAGAAGATGTATCATTATACAACAATGAAGATGTTTTTTTAGAAAACGAAGAACAAAACAGGTGGCATACAGTACATCGGAAGGGGAGGGGGGTTGCCAGGTGGAACAAGTAGAGACAATACAGATCTTAGATGATGCCACTGTATACAATAGTACTGCCTATAGTGACTATGCGTGTAAAGATAATACAGACAACGAATTAGGTCCCCTCATTATTGACGAGGGGGATGTAAAGATTTACAATTATAGTACCTATGAAGTACCACCAGATTTGGCGCAAGTTTTTTCTAAAGGCATGAAATTTATACCTGATAAATCATTAAATTTGGTAGATACACTGGTGGAAATAAAGTTATTTCTAAGAAAAATAAATTTAGGGATATTTTTCCAGAACAGACCACAGACTGCATATATAAGAACTGATTTAAAGAAAAAAAAGTTCCTTCACTCCACCTATGGTGAAAACTTTGGAAACAATGGAGAAAGTGATTCAGGATGATATTTATAAGTTATATAAGAAATGTAAATATCAGAAAAAGGACAAAATTTTGATCAATAAAATACATTCATTGATTGATACCATTTGTTCTGAGAACGTTAGGATTATGGTTGCAGATAAGGGTGGGGGTATAGTCTTGTATGATCAAGAAAAATACAGTAACAAGATATTTGAAATACTCAATGACTCTACTCAGTATGAGGTATCTTCGTTAAATCAGGTTAATATTGCTCATAATAGAATTGACTCCTATTTGGAGGAATTTTTGTTGGAAAATAGAGTTGATGAAGAGCTTTACAAGTTTTTGAGGGTAGAGCACCCTATCCTGGCAACCATAAGAGGCATTCCAAAGGTACATAAAGATCTGATTGATCCACCTTTCAGACCTATAATATCAGGGAGTGCGAGCAAGACATTCCCATATGGTAAGGTAGTGGACAAAAGATTGAAACATATGTACAAAAGTATACAGCACATAATGAAGGATTCCTGGGAATTCCTTGGAATATTCAAACAGGAATTGTGGACATCTAATATCATTTTTGTCACTATAGATGTTAAAGAACTGTTCTCCTGTATACCTAAGAATGAAGGAATGGAAAGTTTTATGCAGAGTCTTAATAAATTTAGTGGGTTACAACAAGAAGAGATAGGGTTACTGTCCTCATTTATGGATATAGTACTTGACCATAATTATATCTTTTTTGAAGGAGAACATTATAAACAAATTTCGGGAGTGGCAATGGGGGCAGCATGTGCCCCCATGTATGCCAATATGGTTCTCCTAGATTGGGAAACAACGTATGTTCTTAATACAAGTTGGATGAGTAAAATTAAAACTTATGTAAGATACCTGGACGATATCTTTGTTTTATGGACAGGGAGTAGTGAGGAGTTAGAAGAGTTTATAAATTACATCAATGGTACCACCAGCTATTTAAAGTTCACTCATCAATCTGACAAACATGGAATAAACTATCTAGATGTATATGTATATAACGATGGGGAGACCTTCCAGTCCAGGATACATAGAAAAGAGACCTATAGCAATGGATATCTGCATTATACTAGTGCTCACACATATAAAGTCAAGTACAATATAGTGAAAGGACAGTTAATAAGAGCGGCGAGGATGACATCAGATAAAGGCACTATGCTCAAGGAGGTCAGCTTTATAGTGGCTATGTTCAGAGAAAAGGGATATCCAGAGAAGATGTTGAATGATCTAACAGCATATGTAACCCAGGAATGGGGTAGAAAATTTCCACCATTATTAGGTATAGGGATTCAAAAGAAAAGTCTTATAACAACATAGAGGGTGAACACTTTAACAGGGCCTGTATTGTGAAATATGGACAGTATACACAGCAGGTTAAGCAGATTATCACTAAACACTGGCACATTTTGAAAAGTGATTTAGTGATCAAGGATAAAATTCCCCCTGTACCTAATTTTGTTTACAAGACAGGAAATAGCCTTAAAAGACTTATAGAAATAAGGCAGGGTACTAAACAAAATATCAAGAATTACAAAAGGGGTACTATGAGGTGTGGGAGTTGTAGCTATTGTAAGTATATATATGAAGGCAAAAGTATAGTATTACAGGACAGAAACAGAACTAAGGTTTATTTTAAACATGGTAACTGTATGACTAGACATGTGATATATTTAGCTATTTGTGATACATGCCAAAGTTATTATGTTGGAATGACGGATCGATTTCTTAAAAACAGAATTTACGACCACATTTATTGTATTAAGAGAAAGGATACCAATAATGCATTGTCGAGACATCTGCTCAACAGCAAGACATGCATGGGTTTTAAATTTGGTATCATAGATATGGCCACTATAAATCCTAGAGGAGGTAATATAAAGGCTATTGTGGGAGAAAAAGAAATTAAGTGGCAGCTGCGACTAGAGGCCGCTACACCACCTGGTTTAAATGAAGTAATTCCCACCAAACCCTTAGTAAGGGTATAATTTTGATCTGGTGGGAATGTTGAGGTAAATAAATAAAAAATAAAAAATGTCAGATTTTACACATGAAAAGCTACCACTATGCAAGTAACAAAAGAGATTTTGTTGGTTGATTTCTTTTTGATTGCACATCTACTGAATTATTCATTTATTTTTGTATATTTTGACATAACATATACATTGCATTTGTATTTTTATTTTATAATAGCAACATTTGCATATACTGTAATAATAGGACTCAATTGTTAATATGATTGCTAATACTGATGTGATTTTAAGATAATATTTTAACAATAATATGTTATGCATTAGGCACGTAATAGAGTTAGAAGTAAGATGGTTAAACAAAGTTGAGATAGATGCTTTACTGTATAAGAAATGTTAAGGGTTAATGTAGATAATAGGGTAATTGGTTTTAGAAAAAGGCGGGAAATTAAGGTATTTAAACTGCATTCAAACAGTTTGGTAGATGTTCTGATGAAATCTAGATCTACTAGATGAAAGCGCTCAACTAATAGTGTCATCGTTGGTGTATGTTTTTTAATAAAAGAAATTGGCTGCAGTAATATCGTGGTTCCTGATTCTTTGAGCTGTCTTGGGCTTATTAAGTCGTATACTGTGTTGTGGACTTCAGGAACTTCTGTGTGAGTTTTGTAAAACAGAATTGGAAACAGTCGCACACCTTGTGGTTATGATATACTAATGGCAGAATGACTGTATACTGAAAGGCATAATAATGTAACAAGACTGTTGCACTTCAGATTGTGCAAACATTATAATACTGATGTAGCTGAAAAACACTGGAAATATGAACCACAGAGCATCATAGAAAATTAAGTCTTAATCATGTGGCATCACCCATTACCAGCAGTTGAAAAGATAGATGCAAAAAAACCAAATATAGTGGTCTGTGAAAAGACAAAAGTATCATTGATCATTGAAATCGCTACACCCCAGTGACTACAATGCCTTCCGTACAGAGAGAGAGAGTCATAAAATATCAGGATCTGCAGACAGAAATGGAAGCAGTGTGGAAGAAAGATACCCAGACAGAGTTCCAACAGTAGTCCAAGAGTAGTAGGAGCAATGGGTCTTATAAAAAAAGAATCTACAATTGTAGTTGGATATGATGCCAATATATGCGACTCTGTACGAATTGCAGGAGTCATTACTGGGCACATTGCAGGTGCTGCAAAGAGCACTTCTGGCTGGCATCAAAGATTGAAACAATACTAATTTCATGAACATTAATCATACTTTCCATTAGGAATGGGGTCCATTCCCATTATGGTATTAGAAACCCAAAAGATATGTTTATGGAGAAATTAAAAAAGGAATGAACTCTTCCTTGGTAGTGTCATCAACAGAAACAATAAAAAGTAAAGCATAAAGGCTATGACTGTGAAAAGACGGATGAAACCAGAAATTAAGATACTACTCTGCTGTTTCCCCTTCCCTTCCACCCCTAACAGGCAAGCAAGCTTCAAAGTCATCTGTGCAGCTGGCACCAGATAAGCAGAGACAGATGAGTGTTATTAATAAAATAATTTGTTCAGAAATCACAAGGAAAAATTATTCAACAGACTGAAGCATCAGATGTGATGACCCCTTTAGATGTATCTGCTTCTAGTAAACAAAACAAATGTTAGGGTTACTTTGAAACCATTTTTTTTATTCCAGATGGTTTCTAGTTCCAGAAAAAGAACACAAGAACACCCTAAGACCAGTTCTAAACTTACCAGATGTGAGCAGGTTTGTAGATGCAAACTCATTCAGGGTACTGACTCTCAAGACAACTTTCTTTCATAGAACATGACTCCTACGTTGTATACTGGATAACTCAATATTCCAAGGAGACCTTCATAGAACATATGAGAGACCTTCCTAGAAAGTATGTCAGATTCATGGAGCTTATGTCATTTCCAGTCTTCATTTCTTCCATATGTACTATCCACAGCTCCCAGAGTATTCGCCAAATGTTTTCACATCTCAGAAGGATAACATAATTTTTTTCTCATTGTTCTCCTCTTTTGGACGACTGATAATGGCAAAAACAAATGAACTGTTGCAGTAATGCATTTGTCTAAACCATTGCATTGCTCCAGTCTCTGGGAATGAAAATAAATTGCAAGAATTTGTTTCTGCCTCTCTAAATGTTAGTAACATATTTAAGGGGTATGGGCTTCACAACTCTGGGCAAGTAATTAGAGACTTGCACAGTCCTGATGCAGTTCTGCTAGTAACAAGATATCATAGTAAAACGCTTACTGAAAGCAATGAGATGTGTTGTCATGCATCCTTCTATTACTTCACACAAGGCTACAGGTGAGCAAAATATAATTGCAGCTTGGAATCTGTCTGCAGACTCACTGGATGTGTTTCCCATCCATCTGGGTATTAAGAGGACATTCCCATGGTTGATAGATATGGAAAACATACAAATGAATGCTTTCTTCCATCCTCCAAAGTTCAAATCCTGATTACATATTCTTCAGATTATGCTTGGGGAAGCCTTTTTCATTAATTCATCACAGTGAAGATAGATGGTCACAACAGAAGAAATCACTTCTCATCAACTTGAATGAGATGAAAGACTTCCAGTGCAACTATTCATCCAGGTCACCTTCAAACAACCTAGACTGCAGTGCAGTTATATGGCACATACATTTGCAAGGAATTACCACGTTTTCTACTCTGCAAAGAGCAAATAATTCTACTCACAAATGGAAACTGGATCCAATGATTTTTCATTAAATTACAAATGTGTGGGGTCTTTTAGAAGTGTATCTGTCTGTCATTCATCTTAAGAATCTCTTCAAAGCCTTCTGCTCCCATATGCCTGGCTTCCAGATGTTTTTCAAAACAAAGCAAGACAAGACTAACATACAACTACTAATAGTTTGCTAGACAACTTTGGTATTCTGTGATAAAGAGACTGAATTCTCTTCCACCATGAAAGGCTATAATGGTTGTTTTGCCCAAGGCACAACAACCAGCCAACTTCCAAAACCTCTGGCCTCCCACTATTCCACTCTCACAGTTGATTAGTCAGCTGAGGAGGGAAAATCGCCAGTCAGAGTGGAAAATCTTCAGGACTTAACTAGAAGTTGAATACCAAAGTACCTAACCTGAACTAACCAAATCAGAAATAACTACCAAATTCCTTCCTAATAACTTTATGTAATAATAGAGGAGTGTAGGTGTGGCTACTGCAGCAGTGAGGAATTTGAGCATCTATTATGGGTAAGGGCAACTTACACACCTGTATTTTTTCCACTTCTGTATCATTTTTTTTTTGTATTATATTTTTAACTTGTGTTGAAAAGGAACTGCTATTAAGAATTAAAATTTTATCTTTCAGTCTGACAGGTTTTGAGGCTGTGATGTGATACTGTTTCGTCTGGGTCTATATCACTTCGACGAAATGGCAGAAGTTTGAACACCATTTGTTCGAACTTCTAACCTCGAAGTGCAAAACCGTCAAAGGCTTAGAACAGCGATTTTTTTTCCCAGAGAAAAAAATCGCTGTTCCAAGAAACACACACACCAAAAAAACAGCAATCCACACACACACACTTAAAATCCTACATGTAACCCTATACTAAACTGTACATACACTAGTATCTATCCACTTAACTTAACCCAAACCCTAAGGTCCATCACTATAGCACACTCACCTGACCTGTGCCCTAACCCTAACTCACCTGTCCCGCCCTAACCCTGTAGTCTGTCACTATCGCACACCCACCTAACCCTAACGTCAGCACAATCGCACACTTACCTGAACCCGACCCTTAACTTTCCACCACAGTGCTGAAAATAGCAAAGCTGCAGAAACGACAAACTGAATTCTTTCCCTGGGAAAGAATTTGGTGTTCCGTGGCTTCACGATAATCAGTTTTCGAACTTCACAGTTTGAACATATGATGTTAGAACTGCTGAAGTTTCGACGAACTGATAGGAACCTGTTTCTTCCTGCTAGGTCTGTAAGGACTTTGGTAAAGGTAATGGCCATTGAGGAAGAGAAGTCGGTCTCTTCAGTAGAGAATACCAAGGTTGCCTAGTGAATTATTAGTAGTACGTTAGTAATGCCTTTTTTTTTTATGAAAACAAGTCCAGCTTAAATAAAATAGAAGGGAAGGCATACATTATGACTGAATTCCCACTGCTGCAGTATTCTGTATGCTATATGGGTTAACCAAAACCTTTCCAGCCTGAATGGGGGTAGGATATTGATCCAAGACCCCCTGGAGAATGGTCCTAACCACTCCTGGATCCAGAGAAACCTAGTTTGTAATGTCTTGTAAAGGTATATACAGAGGACAATGTAGCTGACTCTAGATTTCTTGTCCAGCCCCCTTCCAGTATGCCATTGAAGACAAGGACCTCATAGAGTGAACCTTGATTCTGCCTGGAACCAGTTTACCATGGTGGCTGCATAAAACTTAAATGCTGTGCAAGAAGGAATGGTGATTTCAGTAAGACTGATCTTCTTTTTGTGTCATTCAAAATAGAGAAGGTGTCTGTCATTAGCCTTTGTTTACTAGAAAAAAAATTCTGCTGGGCAGCTGTAGCTCATTGTCAGTAGGGTCTGTATTATCTAGTTGAGCAACTGAAATGTCAACCAACCTTTTATCGACACGTGTGTCAAACCTGCACTTCAGCGAACGGCCATATCATCGATTTCTTTCCAAGGGAAATAAATCAGTTGGCCGTTTTTTAAAATCTTCCCTTTTCCTGACTGTAGTGCAATCTCGGAGTTAGTATACTTAGGGGGGTGTGAGGGTCAAAGCCTCCCACTTCATAGTGTTTGTTAAAAGGTGTCATGCGTAGTTGGCCTACCAATTTCTTTCCCTTGGAAAGAAAACAATGATTTGTCCGTTCCCTGAAGTACAGGTTCGACACATGTTAATGAAAGGTTAGTCGACATTTCGGTTGTTCAACTAGATAATATAGTCCCTTGTCAGTAAACGCCTGAGGAGAGAAGTTTCACAGAAATAAGCATGATAATTATAAGATGAGATTTGGGGTAAAATAAATCAGATAAAATCTTCACTAAACAGGAGTATATAAATAAACATGACAATTAACAGTGGGAGTGATCCTGAGATTACAAATACATTGACACAAAAATTAAAATTACAAAAGAAGTTTTCAAAAAATTAATGCTGGCGTATACAATTTACAAATATTTGTTTAAGGGCTAACACAATAATTTTGCCTTTTCCAATGATAAATGTAATAAATCTCTACAAGGTGCAATACAAATAGACTCCATTGAAGGAGCAGACATAGCTGCAGAATATTTTTGCTCGAGTCATTTTAAAAGCTGCTGTATGGTTTACTGTTCATTCTTTAATGACACATTCATTGTGGACACAGAGTCCAGATTTGGCATGGGTGTGCTTCATGGTGTACTGTAACCGTCCACCTCCCATGAATATGATAAAGCTAACTGGAAATGTATCCAAAATATATAATTTACTGTTGTAGCAATAGAAAGTAATACAGTTGTGTGTAAGGATACTTAACATTGGCTCTGCAAAGACAGGGCAATGTAGTAATATAGTCTCCCTCTGATAATAGCATGTCATTTTTTGATATAAACCTTTATTGCACTCCTACACAGTTTTTTGTTTTTGTTTAGTAATATTAATTTGCTTAAAGGATAACTTGTTACTATCTTACTCTGTGTATGGGCCAGGTTAAACTGTAAGATCTGAGAAAAGCTCCTAAGAGCACTGATTTGTTACTGTCTTACTATACTCACAAGTCTCTGTGAGGGCCAGGTGGAGCTGTAAGATCTGAGAAAAGCTCCTAAGAGCACTGATTTGTTACTATCTTACAATACTCAAGTCTGTGTATGGGCCAGGTGAAACTGTAAGATCTGAGAAAAGCTCCGAAGAGCACTGATTTTGTTACTGTCTTACTATACTCACAAGTCTCTGTGAGGGCCAGGTGGAGCTGTAAGATCTGAGAAAAGCTCCTAAGAGCACTGATTTGTTACTGTCTTACTATACTCACAAGTCTCTGTGAGGGCCAGGTGGAGCTGTAAGATCTGAGAAAAGCTCCGAAGAGCACTGATTTTGTTACTGTCTTACTATACTCACAAGTCTCTGTGAGGGCCAGGTGGAGCTGTAAGATCTGAGAAAAGCTCCGAAGAGCACTGATTTTGTTACTGTCTTACTATACTCACAAGTCTCTGTGAGGGCCAGGTGGAGCTGTAAGATCTGAGAAAAGCTCCGAAGAGCACTGATTTTGTTACTGTCTTACTATACTCACAAGTCTCTGTGAGGGCCAGGTGGAGCTGTAAGATCTGAGAAAAGCTCCTAAGAGCACTGATTTTGTTACTGTCTTACTATACTCACAAGTCTCTGTGAGGGCCAGGTGGAGCTGTAAGATCTGAGAAAAGCTCCGAAGAGCACTGATTTTGTTACTGTCTTACTATACTCACAAGTCTCTGTGAGGGCCAGGTGGAGCTGTAAGATCTGAGAAAAGCTCCTAAGAGCACTGATTTGTTACTGTCTTACTATACTCACAAGTCTCTGTGAGGGCCAGGTGGAGCTGTAAGATCTGAGAAAAGCTCCTAAGAGCACTGATTTTGTTACTGTCTTACTATACTCACAAGTCTCTGTGAGGGCCAGGTGGAGCTGTAAGATCTGAGAAAAGCTCCTAAGAGCACTGATTTTGTTACTGTCTTACTATACTCACAAGTCTCTGTGAGGGCCAGGTGGAGCTGTAAGATCTGAGAAAAGCTCCTAAGAGCACTGATTTTGTTACTGTCTTACTATACTCACAAGTCTCTGTGAGGGCCAGGTGGAGCTGTAAGATCTGAGAAAAGCTCCTAAGAGCACTGATTTGTTACTGTCTTACTATACTCACAAGTCTCTGTGAGGGCCAGGTGGAGCTGTAAGATCTGAGAAAAGCTCCTAAGAGCACTGATTTTATGACTGCCTCATGCACCAGCCAGTTTCAGCTGAGCTCTGACTGAGACCAGCAATGGTGATCTTAATGACTTAGATGCAGCTGAGGACTGATTCTGGGTAGGAAAGAAGATTCAAAGGGCAGTAAACCTAAATGTTATATTTACTGTTATAATGACCTCTCCTCAAAGGTGTGTGCGTCCTCACAAAAAGCTCTACTTTCCAGAAACTGTGGGAAATGAAAAATATCTGCATACACAAATTTTGCTAGCACCCTTTGTTTTAAATCGGTACACTTTGGAAATTAAAATGTGTATGTTTTTATGCAAGCCTTACTGACAAATTATTTACCCAAAGTACTCAAGGAAAGTCTATAAAGTGGCATCACAAGTAATGTTTTAATCCAAGGTAGTCCACAAGTACTTGTAGCTGTCTAGAAGTACAGAGTTCATGGAAGTTTCATGTAGGAAAAACAAGAGGAGGAGAGCATGAAGGGTCTCAGTGTATGACTTCTGTAGGGCAGGTGGGCAAGGGTAATATCACTAAGATCTGCATGTACCCCACACACTTCATATACAGTAAGCTTCGTCTCAAAAGGAGTAGATTCTAGTTGTGGGATACACAAGCTGTAGCACTGGTTATATAAATCGGCAGATGTACTAAGCATATTATAGTCACTGGGTGGAACATGGAACCAGCTGGCAGCCCTAACCATGCAGTGAAACAGATAATTTTATCCCAAGATGGAAGTAAGTCTGAGCACTTGAAGAAAGACTAGATCTGTGGTAGAATAAAAATCAGGAAATGCATAATTAGAGCCCATCCAAATAACTGTTCTTTTTGCTGATAGTTTTGTTTATCTCTGTTATGGTAATGACAGTCCTTGCATTTGACCAGCTGTCCATATGATGTACATGACATGATTAGGAATTACATTTTACTTACTGTTTTAATCCTCACAAGCATTTTTTGTAATACAGTTAAGACTGAACTTGAAACCCATTAAAATACATTGTTCTGGCTACAGTTATTTTAACCACCTATTTAAATATACAGTAACTTAATCATTAGAATCCATAGCATGATAATTATTTCACTCCAGTTTCACTTCTTCCTGCAGTGACTTCATTAAGGTTCCTTCCACACACTTCTGGAAACATGTACAGGTCATAAGACACTGACTCAACAAAAGAATTAGGAAATGCTCGTGAGCTTTGCTTTTACTTGCTAATTTGAGATTTAATTAGTGTTGTCAAAGATGGTTTACTGGAGTATATCAGATGCCTGGCAGGGTTCGTTTGAACATTTCAGAAAAAAAATAAGAAATAATCTGGCATGAAGTTTGGCACAGAAGTGATTAAACACTTTTTGATGTGTATACCTCTGATATGTTCAGTTATCATTCACGAGAGTCTACTTTATGAATTAACATTGTGTTAATGACGTGTGTACTGCGCATCAGCTGGAATAGATACTGCTAACTGGAATGTGTAGCATGCCTGTGACTCTGTGTACACTTTCCCTTTGGGAATAGTTGATAGAAATGCAGAGTTTTGCTTTGTGGTTTGATAGGAGGGTAACATCATTTAAAATGTGCCAAAAATCTGTTCTTGCTACAGTTGTTACATTGAAAATATTACTGTGCAGGAGGGAGACGGAAGCTAGCCAAACTCCAAGTGCATACAGTGAAACTGGGTAACTGTTCAGTCAGCTGTTAGTAAGGTCAGAAATTCAGTCATTGCTTCATAGATGGCATGCTTCCTTCTCCCCTCAGCTGTGTTTGCATATCGGAATTTTTCAGACTTGTAAAGGATATAGCACTGAGAAAATTGATTAATCAGAAAAAAGCTTCAGCCACTCAAAAAATGCATTTTGTTGAAAACAAGCAAACAAATCTGCAGAGAGATATGAATATCAATGTTATGCATGACTTGTTTATTTGCTTTTACAATAAAGCAGTACCTAATTTTAGTAACCACCGTTCATCTAGCTTTGAAAATACAGTCAGTGTTTAAATGAAGCTGTTGCTTGCCTAGTAACTATAAATCTCGACTTGCAGAATGTCAACCAGAAAAGTCTAACTGAAATATTAAAACTGACTAATTTGAGTAGCATTTGGAATTCTGTACTGCAAGACATGAGTAGATTTTGACACCTTAATTTTGTGGTTCAGAGCCATTTCATTGATGGAGCACTTTTTGAATTTGCCCCTTCCCCTAGGTAGGTGTTGTGACCTTGGAGGTCATCACATTTAGTAAGGGGCACAGGGGACTTCCAAGCTATCTATTTTGTTTACAGTTTTTGTTCCATTAAGTTTATAGGAGTGTCCCACTGATGAAGCAGGACTTTATAATTACCATATCTGTACATTTTTGTAATTCTGTACTATATAGCAGCATGCAGTCTTCTGTTTGTATTAAAGCATATAAGTTGCAAAAAAATAGCTTTTAGATGTATTTTATGTGCCACCTAGATGTGTCAACAAGCTGGTATTTGAACTTTTTTAACACTTTGAGATAAAGACATATAATTTACTACAAAATATATTAACTCCCAGTTATCTGACATTCATAGACTTCACTCTACAGTCCCAGCTCACTATAACAGAAAAATAGCAATGATCAGTGGTATTCACTCATCACAATGCAGCATCTTAAAGGTTACCCATTAGAGATGCATTAGGATAGCTCAGGTCCATTTAGGCGACTGAAATCCACATCTGTATGTCACTTAAGTTATGAAAATGAACACTCTCTTAATATTTGAAGTTATGCAGGTTTGAGGTGAGATTAATGAGGTCATAATTCTCAGCCTGCATATCAAGAAGATGTATGAGGCCTTGCCTGTTTGGAAAAGTATCTTCTATTTGTGATTGTCATATTGCAGGCTCAAATTCTAGCTTGGTAACAGGCAGTGGTGTTTGCGTGCTGTAATGGATTGGGACTGTGGGATCAGCCATATGAGTACAGGCAGTCTCCGGGTTACGGACATCTGACATGTGGACAACCCATAGATATGAATGGGCTGCTGCACTGTGGGAAATAACGTGAAGAAATAAAATTGTTAAAGCTGCCCAAATCTGTGTGTGTGTGAGATCAGGAGAGTGAGGGCAATGTGTGAGTGAATGCAGGTATGAATGAGGAAGAGTGTGTGAGAGAGAGAGCTGGAGAGTGAGAGTGATGTGTGAGTGAATGCAGATATGAATGAGAAAGAGACTGTGTATGAGTGACAGAGTGAAGAGTGAAAGCGTGGGAGCGATCCTCTGGCAGTAGTTAAGAGGTGGGTGGTTGCATAAGGGGGGGGAGGTAGTTATGGAATAGGTGTGTCATACCTCTAAACCTCTAAGAGCAAGAAATCTGGACAAAGCCATAAATAAGTGGGACAAATGCCCAAAAATAGGGGCAATTTTAATAAATATTGCTCTTACAAACTTAGAAAGTTGATAGAATAATAGGTTTTGCATTAGCATGAATTTTCTGAAGGGTATGAATTTTGAAACTCAAATGTCTGTCATTATTGTCTAACTTAAGTCTTAATGATTTGCCACTACTTTTGCTAAACAACCACAATTTTATGAAAAATGGACCAAAATATGAGTCAAAAATCTGGACATTCTGCGAAAATCTGTACAGTTGAACGGTATGGTTTGTGTGTATGAAAAAGTCCTCATAAACACTGCATTTAATAACGAGATCTCTTAAACTAGCTTTGTTGATAGGAAGTAAGGAAGCATAGCTCATAGGCAGTAAGGAAGGCATAGCTACAGTGTGCAGTATTATGTTTAAGATGTTTGTTTTTTGTTTGGAAATGTTTCTAAAGTGTTTTATATGCAAAGAAAAGTAAAATAAATACTAGACTGAGGCAAACATTTGACTATGTGACATTTAACAAGGACCATATGAATGTGTTTCAACTTGCATACAAAGTTGACTTAAAGACGGACTAAAAAACAACTGATCTTGTCATTAACCTGGTGACTGCCTACACCACACAGTTAGAAGGGGATATTTTATAGGAATGCTTTTACTTGTACATGAAATAGATGAATATATGGTGTTAGAGATGTAAACATTTTGCACTGTAGGGGTAAGGAACAAATTTACCATAAGTGGCAAAGCTACACAAAGCTCATTCTTTACCTTTGTGATACAAGATATACCTAACAATAGACATCAACTTATTAGGTCTATAATTTTTTTCTTGTATATTTCTATATCTAAATATAGCTGTCTTTCACTACTATCAGCCAGGCATGATTCATTCCAGCAAGCATAAAAAATCCTTTATATCACTCAGTTTTGTGAAATAACATAGCTTATAAAGACCAGGCCCATTTCACCTTCTACTTCCCAGTACTTCCATTTCTACTACTTGAGTATTAATTTTCTTTAGGTATTCTTCCAAGAACTATCTAGACTACAGGCCCTCTTTCTGGACTCTCTTCTTCTAGTTTTCTTCTCTAAAACTGAACTCCCCTGAACATTTGTTTTACTATTAGTAAATTATTTGTTTTTATATATTTTGATGTAAAATAGTTCCTTTGAATAATGTTTCATAGTTGTAGGATATTAAATTCTGTATGAGGAAGCACTCCAGCTAAAAATAATTCTAGCATTCCTGAACGGTTCTTCCACATTCTCCTACTAGAGGGTACAAACATCCTTAACCATGTACTCATGAACATGGGGGACCATTGTTCCTCACCCAATGTAATATCTTCGCTTGTCAGATCTGACCGTAAGGCAGTATTACTTGAAATAAAAATTTAACCCAAGGATCCAGCAAAACAAAAAACCTTTAGGAACTATTCCAAGGCTAACCTCTCTCTACTAAGCAACATCTTGGCTAAAGTTCAAGAACTCCAAACCCAGTAAACACCATAGAATACAGTGAGTTTTTTACAAAATGTGTACAGCCATATTGATAGTTGTATACAGCATGCTATTCTCACTTGTATTAAGAATAAGACAAACTCAACAGCCATCCTGGTGGAATCACACTATCAATCCGTTATTTAACAAAAGAAAAAGATCTTGGCCAAGGATAGGAGGAACAAAGCCATGCATGCTAAAAGTTCCCTGAACAATCTAAACAGGCAGCTAAGAGGGTTATTAATACTTCAAAGGCTAAATTTGAAGAAAAAATAGCTTCTCAGGCAAAGGACAACCATAGAGCTTTCTATAGCTATGTCTGTAACCTCAGAGGAAATGCACAGTAATATGTAGAACTTATTGTAAATGGCATTGCCAGAGGCCATTCCCAACCTTTGGCTGGCAGGTTCAGCTTAAATTTCTCCCACCACTTCGCCCGATAGTCCAAAGGAAATATGACATAACACAATCCCTTCAACCATTACTAGAGAATAGGTCATTAATGCACTTTCCAAGGACAGAAACACTGCATCAGTGGGCCCCAATAACATCATGGAATGTTTAGTAAATAGCATGAAACATGACCTCTCTGGTCCACTTGAATCATCTTTCAGCTGGAGCCTTCAGTCAAGTTTTGTAGCCAAGGAATGGAAGATGGCTACAGTTATTCCCCTGCACAGAGGAGGTCCAACCACTGATCCAGGTAACTACAGGCCCATAAGTCGTACCAGCCTTGTATGCAAGGCCATGGAAAGAATCCTCACGGACATGATAAATGAGGACATAGCTATAACTGCAAATTCTGGACCCATCACAGCTTTGTTAAAGGAAGGTCATGCCTATTAAATCTGGTGGACTTTTGAGAGGTTCACCAAAGCATTGGATTGAAGGTAAGACTATGCACACAACTTTCCTTGACCTGGTTTTTGATACAATACCCAACTAAGTGGAGCCCACCAGAGTTTGGTAGGAGGCCCTGCTCCTTTTTGGCAACTATTTCTCTGAAATGGAAGCAAATGCTGAAGGTTTATGGCTAAATTTGCAGATTATTGCAAGCTGGGGGTTAACAACTCTACTGAAGACTCTATCATTCTTGAAGAATGTCGATCTCTGACTAACAAATGGTGCCAAACCCATGGTCTTAAACTCAATACTAGAAATACATAATTGTACCGTTTGGTAAATCGCCCATCCTGGCTAATTACCATGTTGATAATATACCCCTAAGAGTCTACCCAGTGGTCAGAGATCTGGGTACACACACGCACTTAAGTTAGCCCTAACTTAGACCACTACATGGCCACAGTGGTGAGGAAATCCTTTTATATTGTGCATTTTATAAGTAATGGCATGGTATCCAAGTCCAAAGAGGTCATAATCCCACTGTACTCTGCCCTTATTACACCAGTCAGACTACTCTGCTCCTTTGGTGTGTACCTGATGAGGCATACAAACAAAATACAAGGCATAACAAACCTGCCGTATGCAGGGCACTTTAAAACCCTTTCCCTCTTCTCAGTCTCCTATATATTGCTGAGGGATGATCTGTGCCTGGCTTACAAGGCACCTGCAAACCCACTTTTGTGAATCTCCTACATATTCGTAAGTCAGAGTACCAGAAATACAAAGTCTAGGGACCTGAAATTTATCTGTGACATAAACAGAACACGCTAGAGAGAGAGAGATGTATCTCAGAGACTGCCCGTCCTATAGAACAGGTTTCCCATCCATGTGAAGGTAAGTTCATCTATTACCCAGTTTAAGCACAACCTAGACAAGTTGATAGGGAACAGGAAATTTACACCAGGCTTGGCACCCATCCCCCCTATAGACAGAGGTACCTTATAAATGCCTGGCCCTCAATGTTGTATTTGGATGCAAGACATCATTCTTTCAGGAAAACTTGGCCAGAATTAGAAAGGCCCCTTGGGTCGGTAGCCTAGTAACAGTCTATAAATGTATTATGTAAATACTTAATGTCTACACATGTACGCAGAGTTTCATATATAATGCGTGCAGCAATAACTCCTAGAAAACTGTGTGTGTGCGTGTGTATATATATATATATATATATATATATATATATATATATATATATATATATATATATATATATATATATATATATATATATATATATATATATATATATATATATATATATATATATATATATGGTTCCCCTTCACAAGATTGAATGAATGGAAGCTCGAAACCCATAAGCTCGAGCCCAGAATCTCGAACTTCCATTCACTCGAAATTGTGAATGGGAAGTTTAGAGCTTAAAAAAAATAGTTGACTTACCTTTTTGCAAGGGGCAAGGTCCCCCTGCATCCTCGTAGCTAAATCTAAATGCTCCGTGACCGCAGTATAGTGGAGGACAGGGAAATCTTCCGGTTTGTGCTTACGCATATAGTGCAAACTGGAAGATTTCCCTGTCCCCCGCTGTAGTGCGATCTCTGAGTAGGAATATTTAAGTAGGGGAGGTGTGGGGGTGCTGCAAAAACATTAGAAATGTGTCTTTTTTTTTTTTTAGTTCCCCTTCCCATTTTCGAGGTTTTCTAAATCCGAGATTCTGGTTTCGGGCTTATGAATTTTGAGTTTACAGAACTTCCGTCATGTGAAGGGAAACTATATATAGATATAGATATAGATATATAGATATATATTACATATGCACACATGTACACAAGTGTTCTATGAATTATTGCTGACTGCATTTTATTGTGCTAAATTGCTGATGTTCACCGGTGATACAGCTTCTCGAATTATGTAATGATCAAAGGTCAATAAATCGACCATTACATAATTCAAGGATTTTTTTTCCTTTTCTTTAGGTTTGTGCGACACATGGAGTTAATATTTTTAATTTGGGGGGAGGGGCAAAGCCTCCCACGTAAGTTGATCTGATGTTATTAATCTTTATTCATTCATGGTGAATGCATTTTGGTTCTGTCCTCTGAACAGATTCAGCCATATACAAGCTCGCACCAATGAAGAACTCTTGAGTTAACAATACCGATAGTGCCACTCTCCTTATGTCCTCATATCTCATTTGCCGCATAGAGTTCAAGACACGTCATGCCTGCTTTCAAGCTAACTGCTTCATTTTATTTAAATAGCCTTTAACTTTTTCAGTCAAAAATTATCTTTAGTCCATAAACTTAGTCGTCTGTAGTTAGCAATAGTTTATTTACTGTGTGAGTGAATTTCTGTCCTTTTTTTATCTTTACCTTTTGGTATTTCTTCGTACTATTGTTGGTACACGCAGCTCCCTTCTACCATTTGGTATTTTTTTAATACCATCATTGCTATTCTCCTCTCCCCTCCTTTTCTTACCCTTTGGGTATACTTTCTTTACCCATTGTTGGTAACAAAAAAAAAAACTTTTCCCCCTTTGACGTGTGTACTTTGCTTTCTGTTGAGTGTACGTCAGCATATTATTTATGATAAATGCTCCTGTAAAACTGTTGTCTAAGTTGCTAATATTTTTGTTGATATTTTGCTATCTACTGAGAACACCTTTCTATAAAAAAGGGCACTACAGGGTTTAAGCAGTGTGATAAATTTGGCAGGAAAATGCCAAATTCTGACGGACATGCATCCTGTGTTTATTGTCTTGGAGTTGCACATTTGAAGATTCAACCACCTTGTGAGCTTTGTAAGGGATTTAGTGCCTGCAACTTGGCTGAACATAAAAATAAATTGGTTTTAAAGGGTCTCTTTAAAACCCCTTTTTTGGAGGCTTTATCTGAGGCAGAGGTCTCAACCCCTCCTAAAGAGTCCAAGCAGAGGAGCCACTGTTTGCCTTAGTCTCCTCAAACCTGTTTGCCTTAGTCTCCTCAAACCTGTTTGCCTTAGTCTCCTCAAACCTGTTTGCCTTAGTCTCCTCAAACCTGTTTGCCTTGGTCTCCTCAAACCTGTTTGCCTTGGTCTCCTCAAACCTGTTTGCCTTGGTCTCCTCAAACCTGTTTGCCTTGGTCTCCTCAAACCTGTTTGCCTTAGTCTCCTCAAACCTGTTTGCCTTAGTCTCCTCAAACCTGTTTGCCTTAGTCTCCTCAAACCTGTTTGCCTTAGTCTCCTCAAACCTGTTTGCCTTGGTCTCCTCAAACCTGTTTGCCTTGGTCTCCTCAAACCTGTTTGCCTTGGTCTCCTCAAACCTGTTTGCCTTAGTCTCCTCAAACCTGAAATTAAGGCCCAGGTTCATATGGAACCGAAACAGAAACTCATGAAAATGACTTCTTCTCCTACTACAGCACAGGAGTCCAAAACTCCACCCACAGTGCCATCCTTGTCTACAGAACCGTCTACATCTACTACTTTCATGGTACCGACACCTTCCACTGTACCGCAGACCCTCTCGGCACCAACAGTCTCCCCCTTAAAATTGGTCACTTCCCTCCCCTCATCATCTGGTCTTACGACTATGTTGCCGAAGGTAGAGACACTGGCCAGGATCCGATATTCTCCATCAATCGATCTCTTTGCTGGACAGCGACTGAGTCCATTCCTTGACTGACCAGAATCACCATCAGGGATGTCAACCTTGTTTCACCAGGAGCCTTTCGGAGTTCGTAGTGAGACTTGTGGATCAGCTCCTAGCGGCCAGAGGCATCACGACTCCATCTATTCTAGGACCTACCTCCCACTCAAACCCGAGGGGTTTTTGGCACAGACTCCCACCTATGTTCCTCCTCCAACCTGTCCGTAGGTATTGGAGCCCTTGATACTGACGTCTATCCTGGTGCCAGGTTCCTCTGTTCCACTGGTAGATCTTACCATGGCTCCGGATCCTACCCTTTGGATCTCGGCTCAGTTGATGCCGATCCACCCTCTAGACCATGACTGGTCCATTGGCACCATGATCCCCAGTATGGCGCTCATTTTTTTCTGTGGCACCGTCTACGGTTCTGGTTGCTCTGGTGGCTCAGAGTTCTCTCGCGGCTCCTCTCCTGGAGGAGAGCTCATCGGAGCGGGGTGTGACCCTAGTTCCAAGGTTATCCTTCTCATTTCTGGGCTCCCATCCCTCTTCAGGTGGACCTGCCTTCCAGGTTATGGAGAGGGCACTCACCTCAGCGGGCTCACAGCTGGCCCCTTCAGCATCGGAATGTCACCTATACTTGTTCTCTGGTCCACAGCTGACATAGTCCATTACACTGGGACATTGATCACGGGAGCAGCAAGATACCCTACCACAGGGCACCCTCTCTACAGAGTCCTCTTCAGACATTCCCCCTGAGGAGCCACTCTATAGGAGACTGCGAGAGGAAGCGCATTGATTCCCCTGAGGGATTCCTCATGGGAGATACAGATTACAATGAGAGAGATGGGTCCCCACGGTCACCCCCTGAAGATGTCCCCTTTGGAGACATATTGGAGATCCTGAAACTGAGGGGTGATTGGAAGGCCACCAACCCTTCCTCTGAAGAATCTGTATTCTTGCAGGTGTTCTGTACTCTATCCTCTACTTTCTGGGTGACCCAGCCTGAAGATGAGCTAGTTAAGCTTATGTGCAATGCACCTGGAACGCCCTGACACAGTTGAGCCTATCCCCTGGAGACCAGACAAAATACTGTCACTCCCAGAGGATCAACCCCATTGGTCCAAAAGCTTGACCGTGGATGCTGTGGTGATGGCGGCAGCAACAAGGAAAGAATTTGCAGAGGAGAGTCCTGCTATCCATTCTCAAAGCAGGGAGTCTTGGATGATGGTCAGAGTACGGAAGTGGGTTTATGCCTCGGTGACCTTTGTCATACGATCATAGAACTATTTGGCACATTTCAGCCGCCTCCAGAGAGACCTGATCATGGAACTCTCAGGATCCTTAGCGGGAACAGTGTCTGACTAGGTACATGACAACGTTGCTTCGCATCTTGCTGCCCTGGAGTCCATTTCTAACTCTTCCATGCGGCTGATTGCACACAGCTGAAGGGGTGGCCAGAGCAGCGGGTGCAGGAGTTATGAGATGTTGCGCCTGGATGCACTTTTGCGACCCCTTTAAGTCTTCCTTCGTCATTGTTCCCACTGACGCTTCCTCTCACTTCGGGCCAAAAGTTAAGGACATGCTAGCCAGGTGTGAAAAGGATGGCAAGACCCTTTCTGTGGTGGGCGTACATTTTTCCACTCCCCATTGATCCTACTCTAGGAATTAGAGGGGTGGAAAGATGTGGCTCAAGAAGTCTCAAGGATCTTTCTGTGACACACGTGGTGATTTTTCTCCCCTGGGCGGAGGGGGGAATTTATCAGGAAGATTCCCTTCCCGAGGCAGTGGGGGGGCCTCGTAACCAGGGATCCAGGGATTCTTTATCTGGGCAGCCCTACCAGAGCTCCTGAAGAGCGGCCCAATTGCTTTACCTCTGGAAGCAGTCGGGGGAAGATTCTCTGTGCACCATTTAGCCTGGCATTCCATAAGAACGGATTCTTGGGTGCAGAAGATAATGACCAGAGGTAATCATATCCCCTTTAATCTTTACCCAAGACCACAAAAGCAAATCCCTGATATTCTACCCAGTCAGAGGGACACAGCAGCACAAGAAATCTGAAAGCTGCTCCAAAAAATGTCATCCAGACAGTCCCACCAGACCAGATAGAATCCGGATTCTACTGTAGATTCTTTTTAGTGTCAAATAAAGATGGGACTGGAGGCCAATTTTAGACCTCAGCATTCTAAACAAGTTTGTCATACAGTCCAAATTCCAGTTGGTCACGGTTCAGTCCATCCTTCCATTCTTGGAAAAAAGATGACTGGATGTGCTCGATAGATCTTCAGGATGCGTATTACCACATACAAATGGACAAACACCCCAGAAGATATTTCTGATTCTGGCTGGGAGTCCATCACTACCAGTTTCGGGCACTGCCCTTTGGTCTCTCCACAGCTCCCAGAGTGTTCAAATGCATATCAGTAGTAACCGCTCACTTGAGACTGTAAGGATTCCAGGTGTTTCCACATCTGGACGATTGGCTCCTTACCACACCTACCAAGCATCTACTGCTTCAGGCCTTGCACTACACTACAGCTAGCATGACTCCTAGGGATCTCAATAAATGGAGAAATGAAAACTAGAGCCCACTCAATGTCTACAATTTATTGAAGCAACACTTGACACAAGCTCTTGTCTGGTCTCCCCCCCCCCTTCACAGGCTTTAGTGACTCTGATCCCAAATCTGAGTGATACTCTGTCAAGACAAAGTCCCAGTTCATTCATTCCTGCAACTACAGAGTTCTATGGCAGCAATGATTACTATAGTCCCTCTAGCAAGACTCCACATGAGATTACTACAATGGCTCCTAGCATCGCAGTGGTCCCTATTGACACGTCCCATGTCCTTTCCAGTTCGCATAACAAACCGCTGCAAACAGGATTTGAATTGGTGGATGAAGCCAGAAATTTAACTTTGGACCCGTTCCTTCTCATTCTCTCAGCCCAAGGCCGTAGTGACCACAGATATGTCCCTGATGGGGTGGGCATTTTCAGGGACAGACTGTCCAAGACATTTGGTCCTCCCTTAGAGGCCGATTTGCACATCAATGTCCTAGAACTGAGGGCAGTGCTTCTGGCATTGGAAGCATTTCAATCTGTCCTTTCGTCCAGGACAATTTCTATCCATTTGGACAACATGTCGGTCGTCTGGTACATCAACAAAGGGGGGGGAGGAACCAGATCCTACTCCTTGTGTAGGGAAGCCATGAGAGATTGGCAATGGGCAATAGCTTCCAACCGTTTTCTAATAGCAACACACATTCCCAGGAATTCCATTGTGATTACGAACAAGCTGAGCAGATGTATTCTCCTGCTTCATGAGTGGTCCCTCAACCCCCTTCAACAACAAATGCAGCTATTTTGCCCTAATCCTCTCTCAGGGGGAGTCCCTGAGGGATGCTATAGTACACGATTGGCCCCCGGGACTGCTTTATGCTTTCCCACCCTTTCCTCTGATTAAGTGATCCTCATTGCACCCTATTGGTGGCCTCACCTCATTCACAGACCATGAACTCTGGATCCAACTCCGGGACTACTGTTGCACAGTCAAGGGTTGATCCACCCAAACCTACTGAGCCTCAAGCTGACAGCTTGGTACCTCCACTTCCAATAATTGCCAGGCATAATAATTTATCTTCTCCTGTGTCCATAAAATACTTCTGGTTTCTCATAAACCCTCCAGCAGAAAAATGTATAGTAAATGGAATAAGTTTGTCCTTTGGTCTCAAGAAAAAGAACTGGACCTTTTCTCCTCTCCAGTGAATTCAGTGTTGGAGTATTTATCAACTTTAACTCGAACCAAGGCAAAAACAAACTTTGTGAAACCCAAAAAAGGAACTGTGGCAAGCAAACGGCACACAAACAGGAAGTAAAAACAAATCCTTTAATATAATAAAGCGCTTTTCGTTTGATACAATGTACAAACTTCAGACAAACAACATCCCTTGCTGTAGTGCTATAAATACTGAATCAATTAATAACTCAATTAAGCAATAAAATCAATGATGCACATTTAAACAGGAATGAAAACACCTTCAATGCAAAATAGATCCAGACTCTAAAGCCAGTTATAATAGCAAACATTAAAAACCTACTGAATAAAAATGAACAGTAGAAACAGTATTGAAAAACTTATTAAACAAAAAATTAAACTATGAACTAAAAGCAAAGTGGAAGAAAGTTTTAAAAAACTATCATCTTAATAAACTCTTTAGTTTCAGAATGCTGCCGATAGAGCAGAATTCATTCAGTCCAGGCAAATTATAGACATTTAATCTAATCTGCCAGACTAACTCTAATTCTTCCAACTTTAAGGGTGCTGGACCACCCCTAACATCCTGACAAACCTGATCAATCACCAAGAATTTAAAACTGTGATCGGGATAAGATAAAATATGCTTAGCTAAAGCGTTTTCAAGTTTATTTTTTCTTATAGCATAAATATGTTCATAGAGGCAATCAAATATAGAAAGCCAAACAAGCCTGACACTGTGCTAGATAGACTATCGTCTTAGAATTGCAGTTCACTCTACATTTTAAAGTGTACTGTTGGTCATGCACCTTAAATCTGTTAGATTCTATAATGTATTGACAGTAGTTACAGGATTGACATTTGTACATGCCAACAGTTCTAAAACTTCCAGGTTGACATTGTTCGAAGAAAGATTTAAGATTTTTAGCTTTCTTATACACAACTATTGGTTGATCTCCGACCCTATTGAAAATACTGGGATCACTTCTAAACAGTGCCCAGTTTTTACATATAATGCGAAAGCAAGCATTACTATTGATGTAAGTTGTAATAAAAGTGGGTCCTTGTGCCCTAGACTCGGGGGGGGGCTTGTTAGAGTAATTTGCTGACTGAGAAACAATATTCCCTTCGTGTTGGAGCTGTATATGTACACTATCTAGAATTGGTTTATAAAAACGTCTTAAATGTTTACTCGAAACCTCCTCTATGCTGTCATTAACCATAGATTCTGGATAGCCTAGATGTAAGAACATACTCCTTAAAAGAGTGCATTCAGCATGGAAGTCAGTGTCAAGGGTAATAATGCGGGCTGCCCTAACCAACTGACCCTTTACTACAGCCCGCTTCTGGTAATATGGATGGCAACTAGAATAGTGCAGAAAGGAGTTGGAATATGTATTCTTCCTATGGATTTTGGCCGTAAATTTTTGGATAGAATAATCCTTAGTTAACAAAACATCAAGATATGCAATGGCCTCCGTACTAAATGTAGATGTAAACTTCAAAAACTGAGTAGAACTATTAAAATGGTTAACCACCATATCACTGGTCACTCTGTCACCATCCAACAAGATAAAAATGCTCTATCAGCAGCATTCTGAAACTAATGAGTTTATTAAGATGATAGTTTTTTTTTTTTTTACTTTCTTCCACTTTGCTTTTAGTTCATAGTTTAATTTTTTGTTTAATAAGTTTTTCAATACTGTTTCTACTGTTCATTTTTATTCAGTAGGTTTTATGTGAGCCGACCTAATGTTTGCTATTATAACTGGCTTTAGAGTCTGGATCTATTTTTGCATTGAAGGTGTTTTAAAGCGGTCATTCCTGTTTAAATATGCATCATTGATTTTATTGCTTAATTGAGTTATTAATTGATTCAGTATTTATAGCACTAGAGCAAGGCATTTTGTTTGTCTGAAGAAGTTGGTACATTGTATCAAACGAAAAGTGCTTTATTATATTAAAGGATTTGTTTTTACTTCCTGTTTGTGCGCCGTTTGCTTGCCACAGTTCCTCTTTTGGGTTTCACGAAGTTTATTTATCAACTTTACTCCATTCAGGAGCTACCATTCGAGTCCATTTAGCAGCTATTTCAAATTCCCTTAATGGTTTTCAAGACTCCTCTTTGATGTCCCACCGTCTCTGTAAAAGCTTTTTGAAAGGAGTCATACATATTAAAGCGTCCTTCAAAGTCCCCATTGAAGCTAGGAATTTGACTCTAGTCCTACAAAGTCTGACTTGTCATCCCTTTGAGTCCGCTGCCACTTCCAATATGAAATTCCTGTCTTGGTTAAGCTTATTCCTGGTAGTCATTACCTCAGTAAGAAGGATTTCTGAATTACAGGCCTTGTGTGCGAAACATCCTTACATAGTGTTCACCAAAGAGAGAGTATCACTCTGGACTAACCCCTCTTTTTACCCAAGGTCGTCTCCAACATGCATATTAATCAGTCCATTGACCTACGACTAACCCCTCTTTTTTACCCAAGGTCGTCTCCGACTTGCATATTAATCAATCCATTAACCTACCAGTCTTCTTTCCAAATTTTTGTAATAAAGGAGAATATTGTTTGCATTTATTGGATGTACATAGGCAATTACATTTCTATTTAGAGAGAACTAAATCCTTCCGAAAGTCTGATCAGTTATTTCTGTCATTTTCAGAACCCAAGTTGGGAAAATCTGTTTCCAAAGTCAAGTTGGCAAAATGACCGAGACTGCATTTCCTTTAACAACAGAACAAACTGCATCTAACCACTAAAATCAAAGCTTATTCAACTAGATCAGTGTCTACTTCAGTAGCTTTCCACTCCAGAGCTTCTGTGGATGATATTTGTGCAGCAGCTACCTGGGCTTACCCCTCTTACCTTTATCACTCATTACAAATTGGACTTGGTCTCCAGGGAGAGAGCATTCTTCAGCTCAATGGTGCTCAGGAATATCCTTCCATAGGTCCTCCCTGGGCATAAAATACCTAGGGACTGTGTCCCATTCATCATGAATGAGTGAAGATTGACATCAGATAAAAAAGTTAGGTTCTTAACATAATGATCCATCTGTGTTGTTGATCTTCATTCATTCATGACACCCCACCCTTCTACCACTCTCTGAAAGACTCCTCGAGGTTTGGACTTGGTCCTGGTTACTTAATAGGGCATTTGCTGAGACAAAGCCTCCTCTTTCTTCTTCTTACAGGCAAACTCAATCTGAGGAGATAAGGAGAGGGGCACTATGGGTATTCTTAGCTCGATAGTTTTTGGCTGGCGCAAGCTTGTATATTGGCCGAGTCGGTTCCGAGGATGGAACTGAAACCCATTCATCATGAATGAATGAAGATAAACAACACACATGGAACGTTATGGTAAGAACATAACTCTCCAGATCTGATTTTCTGCTTTACGAGGTTGGATGTTCTCTTATTGGCTGTGGCTAAGTTTTGTCTTTTGCCTTCTAGTAATTAAAACTAGTTAGATTTATTAGTTTGCCGAGTGCTGTGACCCTTTTAAAGCTTAGTTTTAGCGTGTAGCTTAAGTTTATCTCCTTTTTTCTGCTGTTGTGTGCTACTTCTTGGCCGCCGTTTTTCGCATGCCTGTACTGTGTATCCTGTACTTTATCTTACTGTAGTGGTGCTCTTAAAATTGCCTTTAGTGTGTGTGTATGTGTGTGTGTGTGTGTGTGTGTGTGTATTTCTTGTCACTTACTTAATTGGTTAGTTCATTAGCTCTTTTAAGTTAGCTAATTGCCAGTTTTAGAGGGCTAGTAGTGTTAGTGTATTCTATCTCGCCTTTATTTTAGCTTACTAGGTCTCTTTAAATTAGAAGTCCTAGTGCTCGTTTTAGTTAGAGCAAAGCTATTTCTTTTTATATTCACTAGATGTGCTGTGTGTTAAATTAGCGTGTTTTTATTTTTTCTAGAAGTGGTGTGATTTTTTACTTAGTGTTTATAATTGTTATAGGACTTTTTTCTTTCTTAACATGTCCAAAGAGACTAGGGAAAAAGAACATAAGCCTTCTGGCTTTAAGAAATGTCAAAAATACATCCAAAAAATGTCTATTACAGATGGACATAGCATTTGTGTCTGTTTAAGAGCTATCCATCTCCAAGAAAATTGCACTTTTTGCCACTCCTTTAGCACATGTGTGTTGCAGGAGAGGAAAAATAAATTGATTATCAAAGGACTCTTGAAACTGACCTTTGAGGAAGATGTACAGAGTGCTTCTTCTTCTTCATCCTCTTCTAAGAGGGACAAACCAACCAAAAGGCCATCTCCTGTCTCTTCGGCTCAGTCTGAGCCTCCTGAAAAATTATCAACAATTTCTCAACTATCAACCTCCTCAGCTCCACAGGCTTCAGAACCAACAGAGGTAATTATTATTGACAAACTTGGTTCTTTGGCTCCAAGGTCTTCGGAACCAAATGAAACCATGTCTCGGAGCCAGTTCATTTAAATTCCTCTGGTCTCCTCTACTTTGACATCTCCCATTATGGAGAGATCTCGTTCACCAACTCTGTCCTCTAGGAGCCTATCTGATGAAGTCGTGGACCGGGTGGTGCGCAGACGTTTGAAGTCTCCGGCGTTGGCAAAATTGTTCTCGGCTCCAACCCAAAAGGTTTTGGAGCCTTGTAAGACTGTTACATCCACAGTCATTCCTCCTCCGAGCCAATCTGGATCTTCAGAGCTGGAGTGCCAAGTATCACTTGCTGTAGACCAGTCGGTTCCAAGACTCCCTTCAGAGATTACGGAACCGATCTCTGCTTCGACACTCTTGGTGCCATCCGGGGTTTCTGGGAGCCGAAGTTCTCCATTCAGCCCCAAGGGGCATGCTCGGACCTGAGTTTCTTTGTTTCCAAGTCAACCTCTCGGTGCGTCGGCTCAGGTGAGCTCTGCTCCTACATCAGCTTCAGAGACGGTTTCTCTGGGGCCGGGGGTGTCTTCTGTTTCCTGGGAGCCGGAGGTATCCTCAGACCAGTGGGTTCTGCTTTCAAGCTGATGAGTGTGCTGTCCCCCTCTACAGCTCTACTCAAGGATACTGGCATTCGTCCCCCCAAAGTACCGGCTACTGTCTTGGCAACACTCCAGCCACAGGACAGCAGAGATTCAGAGCCTAGATGAGGTTGAACCTCTCTCTTCCAAGGCTTCCCCCAGAATACCTTTCTGAGGAGCCCTCTCGGTAGAGGACATGTAAGAGGAAGCATATAGACTCCCCTGATAAGTCTGTCACCTCAGTCACTGACCTAGAGGAGTCAGAAGGTTCCCCACAGTCATCCTCTGAAGATCTCATTTGCAGATATCCTTGAGATCTGTGTGGAGTCTGCATGTCTTCCCCGTGGTTGAGTGGCATTTGAAAGACATGCGTGAATGGGCTTGCCTTCGTTGAAGGTTGGGAGTCGGGCTGGCAACTCGGCACCATAAAAATCGACTGCCATTCATTAGCGGATCGGAGTTCTGCTGTGGCGACCCCTAACCAGGAAAAGCCAAAAAGGCAAACTTGAGATCCTAAAACAGAGAGGCGGCTGGAAAGCCGTCACCCCTTCTGGTGAGTCTGTGTACCTGAAGGCCTTTGGATCTCATCCTTCAGCCTTCTGGGTGTGTCCACCTTTTGATGAGCTAATGGAGTTAGTTGAAAGGAGTGGGAGTCACCTGACACTATGGAACCAGTCCCTCTGAGACCAAACAAGTTTTTGTCAGCCCCCACTGGAAAAGATTTTCTTACAAAATGTGTGCCTGTAGATGCTATGGTGGTGACAGCAGCAGCCATCAAGAAGAAACTTTGAGACATCCTCATCTGTTCATCTTCTGAACAAAGATTCTCGAACGATGGACAGATATGGGAAGCGTATCTTTTCGTCAGCGACTTTTACACTCAGATCGCTGCACTACCTCACACACTTTACAAGGCTACAAAGAGATCTGCTGAAGGAGCTAGGAGATACTATACAAGGTTCATTGGCTGCGGGGGTGACTGAGAAAATCTCCTCCCATCTGTCCACTTTAAATTCCATCGCCAGCTCCTCCATGAGACTGATATATGATATATGCAGCGGATGGAGAGAGCAGGGCAGCAGGTTCAGGAGTTTTCCTGAGAAGAGACTCCTGTTTGCGCTTCTGTAATTTTGTGGAACCTTTTAAGTCTACCTTTACTAACGCCCCTTTTGATAGTTTCTCACTTTTTGGACCCAAAGTTATTGAAGACACACTCACCAGATGCAAGCAGGAGGGGAAAACTCTCTCTGCCGTTAGAGTACGTTTTTCAATACCTTCAAGACCTTACCCTAAAGGTCAGAAGAGTGGGAAAATGTGGTTCAAAAGATCCCAGGGAGCTTTCCAAGATGCACAGGGTGAATCCTTCCCCAGGGGCAGAGGGGCAGGCAACAATGTTAGACGCCATCCTAGAGGCAAGGGGGGGTCTGCAATACCAGGGTGACCGTGATTCATTTCGCAGACATCCCTCCTGAAAGGCCCATCTCCTCTACTCTGGAAGCAGGCGAGGGACGTTTATTTTTGTACCCAGAAGCCTGGCAAAAAAAATCACAAAAGACAAGTGGGTACAAAGCATAATATCAAGAGAATATTCCATTCCCTTTTGCCATCCTGTCCCACACATTAGAACAATCCCAAATGTTTCCACCTAATCTAAGGGAGCAAGCAACTATAGAAATCCAAAAGTTGCTGACAGAAGTCATCCAAAAAGTCCCCATAGACCAAATAGGATTCGGAACTTACTCAAGATTTTTTTTTTGGTGCCAAAAAGAACAGGGGACTGGAAACCCATATTGGATCTCAGCAAATTGAATGAATCTGTCAAAAAGTCAAAGTTCCGAATGGTGACACTGCAGTCACTACTTCCCTTCTTAGGGAAAGACGATTGGATGTGCGCAATAGACCAAGATGTGTACTACCACATAAAAATAGACGGAGCATCAAGGAGTCATTTACACTTCCGACTGGGAGCCAGTCATCAGTTCCAAGCTCAGCTCTTTGGTCTTACGACAGTCCCCAGAGTGTTCATCAAATGTGTGGCAGTAGTAACGGCTCACTTGAGACATCTTGGATTCCAAGTGTTTCCGTATCTGGAGGACTGGCTCCTAACTGCCACCACCAAGCATCTACTCCAACAAGCCAGGGACGTGTCATTGGAAATTTGTGCTCAGCTAGGCATAACAGTTTACCAAAATCTGCCTTGTTGCCCTGTCAACATATTACCTTCAGAGGCGCAAACCTAGACACTGTTTCTATGATGGCACATCTTCCACCTGACAGAATTTCTGCCCTCAGATAGCAAATACTTCACCTTCTTCCCAAGGACAAGGTAAAGGCAAAGGTAGTTCTGAAACTTTTAGAAACAATGGCTTCAGCCATAACTATTTCCTCTCGCCAGGATGCATATGAGAATCCTTCAGTGGCTCCTATTTTCCCAGTGGTTGCTTCAAGAACTTCCTATGTTCCATCTGATCAGAATAATGGAGTCCTGCAAGAATGATCTCCGATGGTGGACTCGGCCCAATCATGTGACTATCAGGAGACCCTTTATTCCACAACAACCTGTTGCTACAGTGAC
Source organism: Protopterus annectens (assembly GCF_019279795.1). Taxonomy (NCBI): domain Eukaryota; kingdom Metazoa; phylum Chordata; order Ceratodontiformes; family Protopteridae; genus Protopterus; species Protopterus annectens. The sequence goes on along the minus strand of NC_056743.1, from coordinate 424,358,230 downwards.
CACAGATGCTTCCCAGATAGGGGGGGGGCATTATCTGGGAAGGACAGTCCAAAGTATATGGCAAGACCATGAGGCCCATTTGCTCTAGAGATGAGAGCTATGCTTCTGGCGTTGCAAGCACTCCACGTTTCTCTCCCACTAGGGACAATTTCAGTACAGTTAGAAAATGTCAGTGGTATGGTACATAAACAAGGAGGAACCAAATCATACCCACTTTGTTGAGTGGCTCTGAGAGTTTGGCAATGGGCAATATCTTCCCAACGCTTTCTAGTAGCAACGCACATCCTGGGGAAATCCGGCGTGATAGTGGACAAGCTCAGCAGGGTAATATTAATGCCTCACGAGTAATCTCTAAACCAGAACATAGCGGAAGAGATTTTCTGGAAATGGGGCCAGCTTTGCTGCGATCTTTTTGTCACTCCCCTGAATGCCAAGTGCAGCTGCTACTTTGCCCTAATTCCCCCTCCGGGGGAGACACCGAGACATTCATTTGTTCATGATTGGTCCTCAGTACTACTTTGCCTTTCCCCCGTTTCCCCTCATACACAAAGTCATCCAGAAAGCAAAATCCTTGGGAAGCATGCTGATCATATTGGCCTCATCAGATTTGGTTCCCCTTCCTCTGGCCTCATCAGCAGGAGAAGCCACGGGTTCTGGACCCAGTTCCAGTCCTCCTGACATGTCAGGAACACTTCATTCTTCTCTCCACACCCTCAACTGGTCAGCATGGCTTGTTCACTTCCCAACTTAGGCTTCAAAACTTCATTCCAGCAGTCAAACGCATATTGATATCCTCTCGTAAAGATTCTACTAGAAAACTATATACTAGCAAGTGGAAGAGGTTCTGTCACTGGGTGCAAGCTAGAAACATTGACCCATTTTCGCTAAAATTTAATCCATTTTAGAATTCGTTTCAGAACTCTTCTAGAAAACCTTGGCTGCAGTGACTATTAGAGTTCAGCAGGCTGCAATTTTGAATTTCTACATTGGTGAGCATACTCTTAACCTAATGTCACACAGGTTGTATAAAGCATTTTTAAAGGGCACTTCCTTATTGAAACCTCCTTTTAAAGAACCACTCTCTCCTTGGGATTTAAATTTTGTCCCGTCTCACCTAACATTACCACCGTTCGAGCCCTCTTCATCTTGTGACCTCAGATTTCTTTCCTGGAAGACCATCCTTCTAGTAGCTGTAACATCTGCCAGAAGAGTTTGAGCTGCAAGCACTATCAGTCAGACCACCATATCTTATTTTCCATAAGGATAGTGTATCACTATGAACTAATCCGACCTTTGTACCTAAGGTTTGCTCTCAATCCAATATGAATCAATCTATTGAGCTCCTGGTGTTTTTTTCCCCAATCATAGCAACAAGGCACAGTATAAACTCCAATTGGACGTGCATAGGCAGCTCAGATTCTGTTTGTGTAGGACCAAAGATTTCAGAAAATCTGACTAATTATTCATCTTTCTCTGAGGCAAAAAAGGGGTATGCCAGTGTCTAAAGTCACCCTTTCAAATTGACTTTCAAGTTGTATCTCCTTTATATACACCTCTAATAATACAAAGTTACCATTCAGAATTAAAGGTCACTCAACCAGCGCATTAGCAACATCCTCTGCTTTCCAGGCCAGAATGTCTATGGACAGTATTTGTGCAAATTGCAGCCTGCTGAACTCTAATAGTCACATATATATATATATATATATATATATATTTATATATATATATATATATATATATATATATATATATATATATATATATAGGTTCACTTCACTATCTCGAAATACTGCAATCTCGAATTTTAGTATATCGAGACTAAAATAGCAAAGGCCCAGTTCCGCGAAAGACCACAACCAAAATCTGTAAATGTCGAATCAGCGGTTGTAGTGGTGCGTTGTTAATGGATAGCTGGAGATTCAGGTAGGTGTTTATATTTTAAGGGTTTTGGGTAGTGATTTTAGTGTATGTCAGTGTGTTGGGAAGTTGTAGGTGTAGGTTACGGTATGTAGGTAAGATTGTGGGTGTTTAAGTATTGAGAATGGTGGTGTTTGTACATGTGTGATGTGTGTTTGTGCGAAGGGAATGTAGAATGTGTAGTGGTATGTTTCGTGTCTGTCTTTTTAGTGCGACCTCTGAGTTTATATATATAAACGGGTGTGGGGGGTGCAGGGGAGCCTGCTTATATGTATGTTCATGTGTTTGTGTTTGTTGTAGTGTGGGGAGGAAGGTGTATGTGTGTTGTAGGGTGTGTTTAAAAGTCGCAATTTTGAATTTCACGCTTTGGTGTTTCGGTATTTTGATTTTTTCGGCTTTATAGTCTCGAGATACTGAAATATGATATTTCAGTATTTCGAGATTATAAAGTGAATCCATATACACACGCACACACACAGGTCTACTTCTAAACATTGAATTGTCATAACATTGAAACTCAAAACACTGAGACCATAACATTGAAAACACAAAACTACGAAAACTCAGAACACTGAAAGTGTGCATCATAACATAGAAAACTACAGTGCACATGTAAATAACATGCCCTCCACCTATAACAACACCAAACTAAGAAACGCACTTTTTACTACGTTTCTGCAGGGAGGGTCAAGACCCCCTGCACCCCCATGTGGGGCGCTCTGTCCCCCATATCCCCCCCCCCGTAAATTAAATATACCATCTCCTAGATCACACTATAGTGGAAAAATTTAATTTTTTACCCCCACTGTAACATGATCAACATACAGAATGTAAACATATGGGCGTGTTGCTTTCATGGAAGGTACATTAGTGCTCTGAGACATGCTGGGAGAAGTGAATGGGGGAAAAGTGTTTATTTTGCCAATCTGTACAGGTAAGCGATTTAAACATTATATTTACATTCTGTATGGTAATCACGATACAGTGAGGTTAGGAAATTAACTTTTTTCCACTGTAGTGCAATCTTGGAGTTGGTATATTTATGTTCAAAGAAAGAAAATTTTGCTAACATTTATTGTAAAAATAAGGAATATTAAAATAGATGCTAGTTTAGCAATTACTTTTTATACTGGCATGTTTGTTTTATGAATTGTTTCCTAAGAAATTCTTACAGAAAACTATGAAGCTTGAAACATACACAAGTGTGTGTCTTTGTGTGAAATCTTTTCTTATGTGTGCTATCAAAAGGAATGTTTGCCATTAGTTGTGGTAAAACTGTGCAAGATCATCTTTGTGCAGGGGGAACTGAAAAGTTACTACTAAACTGGAAACAGATTGTGAACCAAAGTGTGTCATATGAATTTAAATTAATGTGAGACGTGCTTGGTTTGCATGAAGCAGTGTTTTGTTGAGAACTTGGGATACTGAATGGTATTAAAGCCTCCATTTTGGTGAGGAAAGATTTTGCACCAAAGTTTTGCAAAAGTAGAGCATTACCATTTGCAATGAAGGAATCATGGATAGAGTGTAGAAGGTTTCCTTGTCCTCATTCTGTATACAAGATTTTACATGGAAAGACCATGATGTGCCTTGGATCGTGGCTGAAAAGGGTCAGTGGACCATTCTCCCTACCTAGTGAACAAATAATAAATCAATACATAAGGTTTGATGGAGGCAGTGAAACTGGCAGCTCCAGACATTTGCTAAAAAAATAGCACAACGCAGTAATTTTAATTAGTGCAGTGTTTCATTGTCTGTTAAGGTGTCAGAGCCAGTAATGAGTCATCAAGAGAACTTGCTTTTCAATTCTAGTCTCAAGTATTGTCACCATAATACCTGGCTACAGATATGTTACCATTAGACCCTCTGCCACTCTGCATGTTTAACTGCAATTTTATTTCAGGCTGCAGCAATTCTAACCTGAAAATAATCCCTTTTTAACTGATGTATTCAACTTTCCAAATCCAGTAAATTATGGTTATTCCTAAACAACTTGTCTCATAAATTCCTTTATTAATGTGCATATTAATTTTTTATCCTTTGAAATTTTGAAGCCCGTTACTAAGTTCCCTCTTTTTAATATGTAGTAGATTGAATGAAGCTTTAAGTTGACTATTCTTTCCCTACAGGACTTGTTCATGAAGGTGTAGACAATTCTGCATCTTCTCCAGTTTATCTATGCTGCTGACTAAAGAAGTCCAAAAAAAAATCCATGTTCTGGTATTGGTGTTATGACAGTTTTAAATGGAGGTTAAAGTGTTTATTTTAGACCTGATCATGAAATATCATTTACTAATAGTTGCATTCATGTTTGCTCCAAAGCATAAGGGCATTGACCCTTTGTTAATATGTTCACACCAGCTGTGTAAGATGTTGTAATAGTTGTCTGACCTTGTATGTGACACTGTATATATTTACTGTGTATGTTGACATCTATGCTTTTAGCCTTTACCCATTCTTGCTAATTATCCAAGTATTTTTGTCGCTCATCTTGTGTATCTAAATAAGACAATGAGGCTTGGGTGTTCATTTAAGTAGTTTATTACACACAAACACGTCAGGATGGATGACTGAGACATTAAACTTAAACAAACTGACTGACTGCTACACACATACATGCTTTCATTCTGGCTGCTCACTCAAAATGGCACTCTTGCTTGCACGTGCTTAGGACTTATATGCACGTGCCACTGACTGGAATGCTTCTTAAAGGTATGTCACACACTGTGATCTACATCCTTGTTTGACTAATCTGTCTTGCAGTGACCATGAAAACTGAATAGGCATGCAAATTACATAGACAATAATAAACAACAATAATCATGTCCAGGTTGCCATGCATCTCGGATTAGGTCTTGAGATATGACCTGACCTTGTAATGTAATAGTTACTACTGGGTTTAACAGGGACAGTCACTGGAGAATGTTCTGCTTCAGGATTTTCTGGGATACTTTCAGGAGAAGGAACAGATAATGAAATGTTCTCTGGAACAGGAACATTGGACTAATCACTCTGAGAATTAGTCTCCATTTGAGGCAAGATGCTGCAACACTGGCTCGGACACCGGTAATGTTTCCGATTCTGACTAAATTCCATCCCTTGCAATTCCACAATGTATGATCTCAGTTCTTCACACAAATGTTTCACAAGTCCGATTCAGTGAAATCCTTTTGCTGTCTGCATCCTCACTCTCTCTCCTCCTTTCAATGGATTGAGAGGTTTGCTGGTCTTATCATAGTAGGACTTTTAGGACAAACACTTTTTTTTTAGGAGTTTGGCTTTTACTGCTTTGTTGTTTTTAGCACTAGGAACCAACAAATTCTTACTGATTGGTAATGTGGTTCTGATGGTTCTTGACCTAAGTCTCTGAGCAGGGGAACCAAGTACATTATTGCGAGGAATGTTTTTGAGATTAAGCAAGTTTAGGAAGACATCAGTATTGTCTTGTCTGGATTTATGTAATAGCTGTTTTGCACTTTGAACTGCACATTTAGCCAAGCCATTTAATTGTGGGTATTCAGGACTGCTCGTAACATGAACAAAGTCCCACATTTCAGCAAATCTTTTGAACTGCTGACTTGTAAAGTGTGCACCAGTGTGAGAAATGACTTTGTGCAGACTACCATGGACAGAAAAATGTCTCTTAAATTTATTGATGACAGTATTGGATTTTAGGTTAGGAAGTAGGTCAATCTCAAACCAGTTTAAATAAGAGTCTACTAAAACCAAATAATGTTGACCATTCCACTCGAAGATATCCGTAGATACTGTCGACCAAGTTATTTGAGAAATCTGGCTTAAACGAAGTGGTTCTTTTTGTTGATACTGTTTAGTACTATTGCAAACAGAGCAAGATGAAATCTCCTTTTCAATATCTTTTGACATAGAAGGCTAAAATACTACTCCTCTCGCCCTTCTTTTGATAGATTCAGTTCCTGGGTGGCCATGATGCAAGATTTTAATTTACTTTTGTTGCAAGGATTTTGGAACAATCACTTTTGGACCCTTCATGATGATACTATGTTCCATCAAAATCTCATCTCTGTAGGGAAAATACTGCTGCACATCTGCTGGTAAACAAGATTGCTTTGATGGCTATTCTCAACTGATACAATGGTTGAGCTTCTGGAGAATTGGATCTGAAGCTGTGTGAGTTCTAAGCTCATCAAGACGTGTTGAAGAAAGATTTCTCACTTGCGTGACTTCAAAGTCAGGTTTCTCACTTTCATGCTGTTCAGTGTTTTTTCTGGGCAATAGGGATAAAGTATCAGCAAAATAAATAAGTTTGCCTTTAATGTAAACAACATTGAAAATTTACTTTTGCAATTTGAGCATCTTGTGTTGCAATATAGCATTGCAATCTAGTTAGAGCTGTGTGCATTGGCTTTTTCAAAATAGTGGTTGGCGATCAGTTTTGATTTGGATATGTTGGCCATAAATATAATCATGGAACTTCAAACATGCAAACACAATTGGCAAGAGCTCTTTCTCTATTTGAGCGTATTGCATCTCAGTTCGAGTTAGCATTCTCTTTGCATAGGTTACTGGTCTAGCCTCTTAAAGAATGACTGCACCAAGACCAAACTTTGAAGCATCACAGGAAAGAATAACTCGTTTGTGAACATCATAGTATCTTAAAGTAGGTAGATTGGTAATTTTCTGTTTCATGGCATCAAATGCTCCTTGGTGGTGTTCAGACCAGGACCAGGTTATGTCTTTGTGTCAACTCTTAAGGTTCAAATCTCAAATCTCAAAGACTCAAATCTGGAATGAACTTGCCTAAATAGTTGACCATACCAAGAAAATGTTGTAAGGCTTGACAATTGTCTGGAGCTGAAATCTCAAGAATTGCTGTTTGCTTGGAAGGATCTGGTCGTAAGCCTGAACTGGTAAACAAATGACCCACATAAGTAACTTCTCATAGCCTGAACTTGCATTGCTGAGGATTCAGTTTAAGATTCACTTCACGAGCATGTTCCAGAACTTTCCTGAGGTTTCCGTCATATTGACTTCACCATTGTCTCCTACAAGAATATTATCTACTATAATAGCACATGGATACCCAGAAAAAAAATGTCCCATTGCACATAGAAAGACTTAATTGGCAGAATTTATTCCAAATGGCATTGTGAAAAATATGTACATTCCAAATAGTGTCCTGAATGTAGTTGGCAATGAAGATTTTCGATCAAGTAAAGTTTGCGAAAATTAACTTTTTTCTAAGACAGAAAAAACAGTGGCATTTGGCATGGAGGGCAGCAACCTCTTCGACTGTATGCATTGGATGGTGAGGTCTTTTTTTAGTGCTCTGTTCAAATCTCTTGGATCAATACATATTCTAATATCTGAGCTTTTCTTATGAGCTATTGCCATGGAAGATGCCCATTCAGTTGGTTCTACTACTGGACAAATTACTCCAAGCTGCACCATTCTGTCTAGCACTGCTTTAACACTGTCCTGCATAGCTACTGGAGCTTTCTGTGCGAGTCTAACTGGGCTTACGTCGTGGTCTAACTTCATGAAGTACACAACTGGGAGTTTGCCTAGTTTGTCTTCAAAAATAGCATAGTCAGAAAAAATGGTTTGGAAGAAATTTGAAGCGTTAGCATTCAAGCTTACATGGTGAACTTAAATGAAAGTAGTCCCATTTTCAAACTGCCCTTGAGGCCTAATAATGACTGCACGTGTCTCTTTACAACAAAAAATTGCATGTCATAGCCGTTCCCAGCAGAGTAACAGTAAAAGCACTACTGAGGCTTCGGTTTTAATTTCTTCACCACCATAAGCAACAAGCTTCGCATGCTTTGCCAGATCAAGTTTCTCACCAGCTTTTACTCTAGAAAATGCTTCTGCTGACACAACATTGCGCTTTGAACCAGTATCTACTTTGAGCTCTATGGGTCTCCCATTAATCCGAACAGTAAAAAATACGTTGTTCTTTGCCCATAAATCTACTGCATTGACTGTTTCATCAAGCACAGACACACCATCAAAATAAAAAGTAGGGTCGCAGCTTTCTAACTGATTAACTTACCTCTTTGATTGCTCTTTTTTAATAGAAGAATGTGCCACTTTAGAGTTACAAAACCATTTACAATAACTCCAGTTTTTACGTGTGTGGCACTGCTGACCAAAAGCACTTCTCTCATTTCGGCTCATGCTTTCCACCACAGTTATGACAGCTGACTATGAAGCTTGCCACAGGTTTTGCTGAGTCACCCTACTGCTTTACTGAGCATGCCCTGGGTTTTACTGAAGCTGCTCTGAGTTTTATTGCAGCAGCCGCAGGTTTTGATAAGGAGACCCAGGGTGTGGTCGTGCCCATAGGCCTGTATCTTTTAACCATGTGCTGTATACGATCAGCATTAGCACTGGAAGAAGCTACATATGTGTGCCCTTCAAATCTGTAAGCATATTAGTTTACTTTTCTGTAGGCTCATATATCTGACAAATCTCTGTGGCCTTATTCAAAGTTAAGTCACTGTCTCAAAGCAAAATCTTTCTTACTGCATCATTAGTAACACCATACACAAGCCTGTCTTTTATCAAGTCCTCTCTCAGATCACCAGATCTGCATGTTTTAGCCTTATTTCTCAAGTCGGTTATACATGCTGCAAAAGTTTTGCCAGGTTTTTGATTTCTTGTATAAAACAATTGCCTTTCCATTGTAATATTTGTTTGGGGGGGGTTATGTATTTCTCTAAATTTACATTTTAAGCACTTGGGGTCTCCTGCATTTCAGCTGGTACCACAATATGGTGGTCTTCTCCCTCCCCTGCAAACCCAGCAGGTGCATACACAAATGAATACTCTCTTTCAATAGCTTCTGACCCAGCTAAATTAAGAAGAATACATTTATTTATTTATTACATTTGTTTACTGGGAAATTCCGACTGGACACTGGTCCTTTTTCTCGGAGGCCCGGGGAGAAAAGCTCCACAGAATAGCATGGTAGATGGTAAACAATAACAATCAAGGTATGAATACAGTAGGAGGTGATCATGACATGGAAGAATACAGGAGTAAATTAGGTACAATTGAGTAGTAAGCTCTAATTAACATTGAGAAATAAGAAGTAAAACACAGCGCTACAAATTTTCTAAAACAGTAACTAGATAATAAGACTAAATGATGAAATCCTGGAAGGATTAACAAGCAGTGAGTAATCTTCAGTTCAGTTTTATAATGATAGAGGAAATACTCTAAATCTGGGAAAGGAGAGAAGGGTTGAAGGGGGTGGGGTTTGGACAAGGATAAAGCCAGTGAGAATTTAGGTGAGATTTAAGTGCAGTCTTGAAAAGACTGCAGGGAAGAAGGGTAGTTATGGTAGTGGGAAGGTTGTCCCAGAGCTTGGATATAGTGCAGGAAAAGAGTGCTTCACCTGCTGAGTTTTTGGCTTTGGTGACCTGGAGTAGATTTTTGTTGCAGCAGCATAGTGGTCTGGAAGAGTGGTAGGGTTGGAGAATTGCATGGAGCGATGGGATTCTGAGAGGGTGGTTTACTAGTTTGAGCAAACGTGAGTTGAGTTTGGTGTAGGAGATGAGGGAGTTCAAGCCAGTCAAGGTCTCTAAGGGAGACACAGTGGTGGCTGTGGTAAGAGGTGCCAGTGGCAAATTTTATTGTAGCAGGCTTCGAGTTGGTGTAGGTTTGACTGTCTAAGATTTGTAAGTATTAGTGATACGTAGAGTAGGGTGGAGATTAGCTGGGAATTGGCGACAGATTCTTGCTTGTTTGGTGAGGTATTGGCAGCTTCTATATAAGGCACTCATTTTTTGGGAACTTTTTTTATTGTTAGTGATGTGTGTGTCAAATTTGAAATTGTCTATCTGTACGCCAAGTAGTTTTGTGTGGACTGTTGGTGAAATCGAGGTATTATCCTTGGCTTGAATAGTGAAATGTGGGGTGTTTAGGGTTGATGTGGAGGACTGGAAGATGAGGATTTTGTTTTTATTTGGGTTGAGGAGAAGCTGGGCATTAGATAGCCAGCTTTTAACTGAAGAGAAAGATTCTTGAGTGATCTGTTGGAGTTTTGGTAGAGTTGGGGCTGAGCAGATGAGGGTGGAGTCATCGGCATATTGTATGAGGGAGGCATGTTTGGTGGCAGTGTGCAGGTTGTTGGTGAAAAGGGAGAAAAGTAGAGGGCCAAGTATGGAGCCTTGGGGAACCCAAGAGTAACAGGGAGATGAGTGGATAGATTGTTGTCCCAGATGACTGATTGCTGGCGGCTTTGTAGATGGCTGTGGAACCAGTTTGCAGCTGGTGTGGAGAAAGAGAGGTCAGATAGAGCAGAGAGTAGTAGATTGTGTGACACAATGACAAAGGCTTTAGATACATCCAGAAATACAGCAGAGGAGAGGAGGCCATTGCTTTTGTGATTAAGGATAGTGTTGGAGAGGAGAGCAGTTGTGCTGTAGTGTGGTCTGAAACCATGCTGGGTATTGGAGAGGAGGTTATTGTTGAGGAGGAATTTGGAAAACCTGTGAGTTGATGCATTTTTAGAGTATCTTGGAGAGGGGGGAGAGTATGGCAATGGGGCGTTAGTTGGAGAGGTCATTGGAGGGGAATGATGTGTAAGTGCTTCTTTGTCAACAAAAGCAGTCTGTATGAAATTATTGTACTGTTGCTCAGACACACTCCAATTTTCTGCAGTATTGTTAAACACAAGTGGACTGGGTCTGCAAAATCCTTCTCCCATGCCAATAAAGTACTTTGAAACACAGTGCAAACTTGGCCCATGTTATGTACAAACATTCACTCACACCAGGTACTTGTAATAATATTCAAATGCACAATAATCTTTTTGAAATGACTGTACTTTGCGAAATAACTGAACTGTAATTCTGCACACACTTGCCAACACTTTGTATACTTCGGATACTTTGAATAGCTTTAATTAATGCGAAAAAGTAGTACATTGTGAAAAAATATGGTAGTTTTCCCTTTTTTATACATTTTATGCAATTCGATATTGTTTCAAACGTTTGTGTAATATTTTGAATATTTTTATCAATATCGCAGTTTTGGACATTTTGTTTAATTAGAAATTCATTTTGAATGTTTTGAATGCCTTGTTTTATATTTGATGCATAAAAAATCATTTATTGAATGTTTAGAATGCTTCGTTTTATATTCATTGCATAAAAAATCATTTAAATGGGTTTTAGTACTTGGAAATTCGTTTCTGACATGTTTGCGAGGAGTTTGAGCTTCGAATGATTCACTCATGTATATTCCTCCATTACTGACTGTGCGCCTCATGGTTTTGACTTCGGATCCCATTCTGACACCAAGTTGCTTGTCTTGTGGATCTAAATAAGATGATGAGGCTTTACTGAGCGTGCCCTGGGTTTACTGAAGCTGCTCTGGGGTTTTATTGCGGCATCCACAGGTTTTGCCAAGGAGACCCATGGTGTGGTCCTGCCGTAGGCCTGTATCTTTTAACCTCGTGCTGTATACTGTCAGCATTAACACTGGAAGAAGCTACATGTGTGCCCTTCAAATTTGTAAGCATATTCATTTACTTTTCTGTGAGCTCATATATATGACAAATCTCTATGGACTTATTCAAAGTTAAGTCACTGTCTCAAAGCAAAATCTTTCTTACTACATCATAATAACACCACACACAAGTCGGTTATACATGCTGCAAAAGTTTCCCCAGGCTTTTGATCTCTTGTGTAAAACAACTGCCTTTGTATTGTAATATTTGATCTGAAGTAGTTACTTCATTTGCTCTGCAACCTGTGGGTATCTGATCCGACCTCGGATCCGAGCCGGCAGCTTTACTAGCTAAAAGATCCAAGCTCCTGGCTCCTCCCCTTTACCCATAATCCCCTGCTACATGCTCCCTTTCCTCAGATCTCATTTGCCGCGGCTGAAAGAAGCTTCTAGTGAAGCGCTCCTAAGGCGTGGGTGAGAACTTTCCAGTTTGTATTTCAAAAAAGTCAGAGAAAAGTTGATTTTTAGGTAGTGTGTGAGTGATTTAGTCTCCAATCATCGAGTGATAGCCTTAGTTTAAATTTTTTTGTGGTAAATTTAGCTTATGTTTGTGTTTCCCTCCCCTTAGTGTGTGAGTGTGTTTAGTGTGATGGCTGAAGGGCCCAAAGCCATTTTTTCTAAATGCACTGAGTGTGGCCATAAGCTTTCCCCAGCTGATGGCCACTCTCAGTGCGTTTTGTGTCTGGGGGTGGCCCACTTGTCCACCAGCTGCCAGATATGTGCAGCGTTCAACCCCCGGCCCATCAGGGATAGGAAGAACAAGTTGATCCCGGCGGGTTTGTTCCTGAAGGACACTTCATCTTCCTCTCCGTCTAAGGCACAGGCTGCTACTGCAGCCCCCGTGCCTTTAGATCCCCCGACTCTGCCTGGGACTCAACCTCCCTCTTTTGTGCAGGGTTCAGGGGACTCTTCTGCCTCTACCAGAGAGAAGAGGTACAAAGACAAGGAAAAACATAGAAGCCACAAGAGGCGGGCCGAGACTCATCCCTCAGCCCCGCCACCTAAAGTTGCTAGTCCCCTCTGAGGGCTTCCGGATCCTCTCCCTCTCGGCTCCGTTTGCCTTGTTTCTCGCTGGAGAAGGAGGACCGGTCTCCCTTGAGGTCGTCGAGGCGGCCCTCCCGGCCAGCCTCGATGACCTCTTCTCGATCTACAAGAAGCCTGACCAACGTGGACATGGATCGGATAATGCATCGACTTTTGCAGACTCAGATACAGATGGGGGTGCTCCTGCCCCTTTTTTTGTCCCGATAGCTCCTTCTCCAACCCGTTTTTGAGTTTCGGAGTCATCGGATCCGGGCCCTTTCGGAACCGGGGAGTTGTCGGCGCCATTAGGTCCGGTAAATTTGACGCCGACTGTACCCTCGAGCGTGTCGGATCCTAGCTCTCGGTGCCGAGCGTCAGATCCGTAGAGGTGGGTGTGTCTTCGGCGCTGTTCAGGTCGGAGCACACTTCCCTCTCGGATCCGACCGCATCGGCTCCGACACCTACTTCGGAGCCGAGGAGGCTGCTTTCGGAGCCTGGGGAAAACGGCACACCTTCGGCGTTTGAGGTAGTGGAGAGGGTTCTGTCGAGACCTTCCAGATCCCCAGTCCGAACGATGGATCCTCCCGCCCCCCCCCATGCATTTGGGTCTATCCTCCATCATCCAACCACTGAGACAGCCTGCCCCGACCCTCCAGTTAGTTCCCTTAGAGGAACAGGACCCCGTAGGTGAGCCCTCCTCGGATAGTCCCACTGAGGAGGTCCCTCGCAAACTGAAGTGTAAAAGGAGGCACCTGGACTCCCCGGAGTCCCTCACGGAAGACACGGATTTGGATGAAGGGGAAGGTTCCCCAAGGTTACCCTCTGAGGATGTCTCCTTTGGAGACATCATGGAAATGTTGCGAATTAGAGGGGAGTGGTCTGCCCAAAAACCTTCCTCAGACGAGTCCGTGTTTCTGGAGGTGTTTGAGGCAGGCCCATCTAACTCCTGGGTGTCGTCCCCCCCCCCCGGCTGACCCCCCTGGTAGACTTAATTACTTCCAGGGTGTGGAAGGAGCCGGACACCGTGGAGCCAATTCCAACAAGGCCAGATAAAATTCTTAGCCCTCCCCCGATAGGCAGGCCTGGTCTAAGGGTTCACCTGTGGATGCCATGTTGGTGGCGGCTGCCACAAAGAAGGAACTCGCACAGTAGAGTTCCTCTGTCCATCCTCCGGATAAGGAATCTCGGATGTTGGACCACATTGGGAAGCGGATGTTCGCTTCAGCCACCTTCTCTGTAAGGGCGCTGAACTACATGGCACACATCAGACTCCAGCGAGACCTAATAAAGGAATACACTGCAGCTCCACCGGGGTTTATGATGGTCGAGGATAAGAGGACTTTCTCGACTCGTATGGCCACTCTAAAGTCTATATCTAACATGTCTATGTGGCTACTCTCCCATGCTACGGAGGGAGCCGCTAGAGCTAGCGGAGCAGGGGTCGTCTTACGGCGTCAAGCCTGGCTCCGCCTTTGCGATTTTGCGGAACCCTTTAAGGTGTCCTTCGCAAAAGTGCCCTTTGACGGTTCTTAGCCCTTTGGCAAGACCATCCGCGAGACACTGGTCCAAAGCGAAAAGGACAAGAAGATGCCGTCTGCCATCGGGGTCCGCTTCTCTAATCCCCAGCGATCCTTTTCCAGGAATCAAAGGGGACAAAAGAAGATGTGGTTCCGGAAGTCTCAGCAGTCCTGCCCAGCTTCGGACCCCTCGTCCTTCAGAGGCAGAGGAGGACAAGGTGGACGCTGGCCCAGAGGCAGAGGGGGCCACATAACTTCGGGTCTAGAGAACCGTTCTCGGACAGGCCCACGCAACAGCCCTGATGGCTTACCCGTCTGTCCCTCTCTGGAGGCAGTCGGGGGGCATTTGTCAGAGCACCTTCTAAATTGGGAGTCCATCACGATGGATCGATGGGTGCTCCGAATCATATCCAGAGGTTATTCCATTCCCTTCCTAAGTCCCCCTCCCCCCATGAAGCGCCTCCCCGATGTCCCACCCGATCAAAGGGAGGTGGCAGCTTCAGAGATTTCGAAGCTGCTAGAAAAAAGAGCCATCCAGTGCGTCCCCCCAGACCAGTTCGGATTGGGCTATTACTCCAGGTTCTTTTTAGTGCCAAAAAAGACAGGGAACTTAAGACTGATTAGATCTTTCTTCCCTGAACCTGTTCATTCCCAAAGAGAAATTCTGGATGGTCACTCTTCAGTCAATTCTCCCCCTCCTTCGGGAGAACGACTGGATGTGCTCCATAGACCTCAAGGATGCGTACTACCACATTTTGATGGCCAGACTATCCAGGAGGTTTCTCCACTTCCGGCTGGGAGCCAGTCATTATCAATTCGGGGTTCTGCCATTCGGCCTCCCCTCTGCCCCCAGGGTGTTCACCAAGGTCATAGCAGTGGTTGCAGCCCACCTGAGACTCCAGGGCATTCAGGTCTTTCCATACCTGGACGACTGGCTCCTCACCGCCTCCAACAGGCATCAACTGTGTGTTGCCAGGGATTATGCTCTAACTCTTGCCCAGAGTTTGGGCATTTCGGTAAACCTTCAAAAGTCCTTTCTTCATCCTGTGCAGGTTCTGGAATTTAAAGGCCCAAATTGGACACTCGCTCCTCTCGGGCCTTACTAACTTCAGACAAGGTGAACAGTTTGTCATGTCAGGTTATAGCCCTCTTTCAGAACCCGGCACTAGGCTCTATGGCGACGGCAATCAGTCTTTGCCTACACGCGCGTCTACGAATGAGGATTCTGCAATGGACCCTTCAAGTCCAATGGTCTCTGTTGCTACATCCGTATTCCCCTGAGCAGGGCTTGCAGGGACTCCCTCCTCTGGTGGCTTTGCTCACAGGAGCTGTGGGAAGGGAAGACCCTTCGTGATGCCTCCACCCCAAGCCACGTTGACCATGGATGCTTCTCGCCTAGGGTGGGGGTGGGGGCATTCTTTGGGCAGAACCGTCCAAGGCACATGGACCCCCTTAGAGACCGCTTTGCATATCAATGTCCTAGAGATGAGGGCGGTGCTTCTGGCATTGCAAGCTCTCCACGACCTTCTTCCTCTAGGGTCTATTGCAGTTCAAACAGACAACATGGAGGTAGTCTGGTACATAAACAAACAGGGAGGGACCAGATCTTATCCCCTTTGTCGGGAAGCTATGAGAGTTTGGGAGTGGGCGATATCTATCAACCGCTTTCTGGTAGCAATGCACATTCCAGGTCAGTCCAGCATTCTGGCAGACAAACTGAGTCACGTGATCCTCACACCATACGAGTGGTCTCTGAAACCATCAGTTGCGAAACAGATCTTCCTCAAATGGGGTCTACCTTGCTGTGATCTTTTCACTTCTCCGTCAAACACAAAGTGCAGCGAGTTTTTCGCAATACTTCCCCCACCATGGGAGAGCCCCAGAGATGCTCTGGTTCATGCTTGGCCACCCGGTCTCCTCTATGCTTACCCCCCCTTCCTCTTATGACGAAGTTCATTCAGAAAACACGTCTGTTGGGGAGCAGAATTATCCTTATAGCCCCATTCTGGCCTCGCCAGATCTGGTTCCCTTCTCTGCGGTCTCACAGTGTAGTTCCTCCATGGATCTTAGATCCCATTCCGGATCTGATTTTGCATCCTGCGGGATTGCAACCTCCGAACCTGGTAAACCTCAAGCTCACGGCTTGGTTGATCCTGTTCCACTGATGGCAAGGACTCTCGGCATCTCATCACTAGTAAAGGCCATTCTGGTAGCGGCTCACAAGCCTGCTACCAGGAAAATTTACAGTAGTAAATGGAAGCGTTTTTCTGTCTGGGCTAAGGACAAGGGCTTAGATCCCTTTACCGTCCCTGTTCCGGCGGTTCTTGATTTTCTGTCACACATTTTTCATAAAGGAGCCAATGCATCTACAGTTAAAATACAATTGGCAGCCATTTCCCATTTTCATGTAGGGGATGGGCTGTGATCTTTAGCTTCTGCGAAGATATGCAAAACCTTCTTGAAAGGTATTTTTCTATTGAAACCACCAGTTAAGACTGCGGTCCCGCCATGGGACCTAACTTTGGTTTTACAAGCATTGATAAGCCCACCTTTAGATCCTGCCGCCTCAGTTCCATTAAAGTTCTTATGGAAAACAGCCTTTCTAGTTGCTATTACTTCAGCCAGGAGGGTTTCGGAACTTCAAGCCCTTTGCATGAAACCCCCTTATTTAATCTTTCATAGGGATAGAGCGTCTCTCAGGACTAACCCTTCCTTCTTACCAAAGGTGGCTTCCGAGTCCAATATTAATCACTCGATTAATTTACCAGCGTTCTTTCCCAACTTTCAGAACAAAGGGGAATAGAAATTACACAAGTTGGATGTACATAGACAACTATGTTTTTACTTGCACAAGACGAAGGATACTCGCAAGGCTGATCAATTGTTTGTGTCCTTTGCCAAATCTGCTCTGGGTAGAACTATTACCAAAGTTACGTTAGCAAGTTGGATTTCACAGTACATGATTCATGCGTATGTAGCCTCAGGTAAACCTGCTCCTATCTGAGTCCATGCCCACTCAACCCGATCCATAGCCACATCAGCAGCCTCCTGGTCCAGGGTTCCCCTGGACGACATGTTCAGCAGCTACTTGGTCCTCTTCCCATACATTCATTTCTCATTATAAATTGGATATGATATCCAGGAGTAGGGCTTCCTTTGGCTCCGCGGTGCTTCGGAATATCCTTCCTTGAGGGCCTCCCAAGGTTTTAGGTAGCTGGGGGCTTTGTCCCCACAGGTTGCAGAGCAAATGAAGTAACTACTTCAGATAAAGAAGTTATGTACTCACCATAACGTTCCATCTGAGTAGGTACTTCATTTGTCTGCAACCGACCCCCCCCCTCCATGCCCCCTAACCATTATTGTGGTTCCTGATCATGATTGAGATTGTTTCATGTGTTTAGGCATTACTTGGTCCTCTCTCAAGGGTCGTAGTTGTTGGATTAAGCAAACTCTGAGGAAAGGGAGCATGTAGCAGGGGATTATGGGTAAAGGGGAGGAGCCAGAAGCTTGGATCTTTTAGCTAATAAAGCTGCCGGCTCGGATCCGAGGTCGGATCCGATACCCACAGTTTGCAGACAAATGAAGTACCTACTCAGATGGAACGTTATGGTGAGTACATAACTTCTTTTTTGGGGGGCTGTGTATGTCTTTAAATTTACATTTTAAGCACTCGGGGTCTCCCGCGTTTCAGCTGGTGCCACAATATGGTGGTCTTCTCCCTTCCCTGCAAACCAAGCAGGTGCATACACAAATGAATACTCTCTTTCAGTGGCTTCTGACCCAGCTAAATTAAGAAGAATAAACAACTTTGTATGTGCTTTTTTGTCAACAAAAGCAGCCTGTATGAAAATATTGTACTATTGCTCAAACACACTCCAATTTTCTGCAATATTAACAAGCACAAGTGGACTGGGTCTGTGAAATCTTTCTGCCATGCCAACAAATTACTTTGAAACACAGTGCAAACTTGGCTCATGTTATATACAAACATTCACTCACATCAGATCAGGTACTTGTAATTATATTCAAATGCACAATAATCTCTTTGAAATTACTGTACTTTGCGAAATAACTGTGCTATAAGTCTGCACACACTTGCCAACACTTTGCATACTTTGGATACTTCAAATAGCTTTAATTAATGTGAAAACATATGGTAGTTTCTCCCTTTTTTTAAACATTTTATGCAATTTGGATATAGTTTCAAACGTTTGTGTAATTATTTTGAATATTTTTCAGTATGTAGCAGTTTTGGACATTTTGTTTAATTAGAAATTAATTTTGAATGCTTCGTTTTATATTTGTTGTGTAAAAAAATCATGTATTTTATGTATTTACATTTGTTTACTGGGAAATTCCGACTGGACGCAGGTCCTTTTTCAGTGGATGCCCGGAGAGAAAAGCTCCACATCATGTACATGATAAATAGAGATACAAAGTTGCAGCAATAGTAAACAACATTACAGGTTGTTGGCTTTAATGCAATAAGATATTGATTATCAACAGTATATACAGTAAATGTTGCAAGTTAAGATAGTTTCTTGTCATTTATAATATTAGTAACAAAGTTGTCAGACAAGATTTTAAAGTATGTAAAGACAACTAGCTAATTCTGACTGTGGTTAGTAGTACTGACTGTTTAGAATGCTTTGATGTTAAGTTGTCAATCTCGCCTTCATTCTTGCTGGATGAGGAGGAATATTTTGAGTGGTGGGGGTAGTCTTCGACTGTTGAGTCGGACTTTGAAGCATTTGGGCTAATGCCTTGGACTTAAGAAGTCGACTCACTACTCTCTGAAGGTCATGGTCCGATAACCTGGAAGACCTAGAAGAGTGGGATCTATGGCTCCGTTCAGACAGCAAAGGTGATGCTGGAGCCGAATGAACGGAGCCGATAGATGGGGAACGGGACCTCTTCTTAGTTGTCGGCTCCGACAACTTGATCGGAGCCGACTCAGTTATGTCTTCCTCGGCTCCGGCCGGAGCCGAGGACAGCGTAGGTACATGCATTCGAGATTCATCGGCTCCGGCAGGAGCCGATGTTCGAATGGACTTGGAGCCCCCAGAAGTCGGCTCAGAGGCTGGAGCCGAAGGTCTGGAGGACTTAAGAGGGTCTCCCCGATGACTGAGTGGAGGGACCCTCAGGCTTTAATAAGCCTCTGAGAATTAATTTATTTTTTCGCTCCTGCAGGACTCTAGGGCTGAAGCCATGGCAAACAGCACACGAGTCCTGCAGGTGCAAAGGTCCCAGGCAGTAAACACAAGAAGTGTGACTGTCTGTCAGAGACATCTTCTGACAGCACGAGTCACACTTCTTGAAGCCTGAGACCTTTGATTCTTTGGACATGTCCAAAGAGAAGAAAAAAGTGTAATCACAAACACACACACACACACACACACACACACACACACACACACACACACACACACACACCGATTACACTTTAAAAACAATAAACTTTAAATTTAGTGGGCCTAAAGCCCAAGGGAAAGGTTGGATAATTTAGGATAGATAGACTAATGAAAAATTAACTAAAAGGGATTAAAAGTATATAACTATTTAAAGTTATGAAAGGGAGCTGACTTAACGGGGTTTTCTGACTGACTAAAACTGTCGAAAGATTCAACTAAACTGAGCCGGTTGAAAAAAGCACCTCGATCGCGTAGCGGCAAACGAGATCTGGGGAGTTACCGCCTAGCATTGTGGGATATAGGGGAGCCTCGAGCCGGTGAAACTAGCTCTAGAGCTTTTAGAGTGGCCGAGTCGGAGCCGAGGATCGGCTCCAAACCATCCAGCAAGAAAGAAGGCGAGAAGAAGACAACTAACATGGAACGTTATGGTAGGTACATAACTTCTAATTTTATATTCATTGCATAAAAAATTTTAAATGAGTTTTAGTACTTTGAACTTCATTTCTGACCTGTTTGGAAGTTGTTTGAGCTTTGAATGATCCACTCATGTATATTCCTCCATTATTGACTGTGCGCCTCATGGTTTTGACTTCAGATCCCATTCTGACACCAAGTTGCTCGTCTTGTGTATCTAAATAAGATGATGAGGCTTGGGTGTTCGTTTAAGTAGTTTATTACACACAAACGCATCAGGATGGATGACTGGAACATTAAAGTTAAATGAACTAACTGACCCACTGCTACACACACCATGCATGCTTTCACTCTGGCTGTTCACTCAAAATGGCACTCTTGCTTGCACGTGCTCAGTACTTATATGCACGTGCCCACTGACTGAAACGCTTCTTAAAGGTACATCACACTCTGTGATCTACATATTTAAATCCTCATGTGATCTTTTATGATGGAGCCATAGAACTCACTTTTGTAAATTTCTCGGTCCAAAATGTTTGCAGTTGGCACTGTAGTCATAAACGTGTTAATGCCAGACCCAATACAGAGCCCTGTGGTGCAACCCTATCCATACAGACGTATTTAAGCTGTCTGCCTCTAACTGTTACACAGAATTGTGAGTTAGCCATGGTCCCTTTAGCTGTAAAGCTCCATTTATTTATAACCTGGTTAAGTACATTTTATGAGACTGTATTATTTAAGCAGATGTCCTAAGAAATCCCATTAATCCAGGTCTTCTGTGACAGATGTATACAAGGTTATCAAATTTGTACTGCATGATTTTTGTATGAATGCCCTGACTGAGATCATGCTGGTAGATGGCCCTATTTGCAGCTTAATTTAAAAAGTAGTAAGTGTAGGATTACTCTTTCAGAAACTTTACCTGAAATGTAGGTAAGGCTTATTTGATTCACTCTTGCCTTTTTATATCCCAAGCCCTCAACAGCCATGAGGGTGACCTCCACATACTGACTGAACATGGTCACTTTTACACAGTAAGACAACGCCAGGAAAACATCAGTTTGGGACAAGAATGTGATATAAAAGAACGTGAGCAAGAGGGAGTGTATAAATACTTGGAAATTGATGAAGGATCAGCAATAAAACATGAATAAATGCAAATAAAACTCAGTAAGGAATACTTTAGAAGACTTTAAAATTAATCCTGAGAACAGCATTGGTATCAAGGAACAAGATCCAAGTTCTAAATCAGTTTGCTCTTCCTGTCCTGACATACAGTTTTGGAGTGATTGGCCCCAAAAAGTGTTGGATAGATTAGATATTGAAACAAGAAGGATGCTTCATGCTCACCATATGATTTATAAAAATCAGTGTATACCAAGATTATATATTCCCTGTTCCGAAGGAGGGATGGGCCTCCTTCAAATTGATTACATGTATAGATCTGCAGTTGTGGGACTCTACACATATCTAATGACCTCACAAGATCCAAATGTAGTGAAAGTTTTGAAACATGAGAATAAATCTAAGATGACTTCTCTGCTAATTTAGCCGAAGCATATCTACATCAAGCAGGAATGGAAATCAAATCAAAAGAAGATAAAAACCAGGTAGCAACTGAATGTGCCAAAAAACAAAAGAAAGAATATAAGGTGAAGGACCAGATGAGAAGGCAAGAAATGTGCAAAAAGCATAAATCTAGTTGCAAGTATAGAAAACTTCTGGAAGAGCCTCGTGCTGATCAAGAACAAACACAGGAATGGTTAAGGAGAGGCAAATTCAAACCAAGAAATGGAAGGTTAATATTGGCAGCCCAAGACAGTGGGCTATATACACACTGGTTTACAAAGTCCATTAAATATGTAGGAGAAACGGACAAATGTAGGTTTTGTAAAGCCAAATTAGAAACAGTCACACACCTTGTTGCGACACACTACTGGCTGAAGGACTGTATACTGAAAGGCATAATAATGTGGCAAGGCTGTTGCTTTGGGGATTGTGCAAACATTATGGTATCAAAGTGGCTGAAAAACACTGGAAACATGAGCCACAAAGCATCATAGAAAATGATGGTTTATATTGCATGGTATCACCCATTACCAACAGTTCAAAAGATAGATGCTAGAAAACCGGATATAGTGGTCCAAGAAAAGAAGACAAAAGTAGCATTGATCATTGAAATCGCCACACCCAGTGACTACAGTGTGTTGCGTACAGAGAAAGACAGTCATCAAATACCAGGATCTGCAGGCAGAAACGGGAGCACTGTGAAAGAAAGCTATCCAGACATTTTCAATAGTAGTAGGAACAACGGGTCTTATAAAAAAGAATTTACAATCATATTTAGATAGGTTACCAATCCATGTAATGCCATACGAATTGCAGGAGGAGTCATTACTGGGCACATTGTGGGTGCTCCGAAGAGCAGTTTTTGCTGACATCAAAGATTGAAACAATACTAATTTCATGAACTTTAATTCTACTTTGACTTTGGAATGGGGTCCATTCCCATCATGGTATTAGAAACCCAAAAGACTTAGAGAAATTAAAAAAAATAAGACATCATGCATTTCAAATGATTTATAAAAATCAGTGCATACCAAGCCTATATATTCCCTGTTCTGAAATAATTATGGCCCTCCTCAAAACTGATTACATGTATAGATCTGCAATTATAGGACTGCATACATATCTGCTGACCTCACAAGACCCAAATATAGAGAAAGTTTAAAACATAAGGAGAATGTCTAAGATGACTTCCCAACTTGGTTTACCAGAATCATATTGGTGTCAAGCAGGAATGGAAATCAAACCAGAAGTACATAAATGTCAGGCAGTAACTGAATGTGCCAAAAAACAAAAGAAAGAATATAAGGTGAAGGATCAGATTAGAGGGCAAGAAATGTGGAATATGTATAAATATAGTTGCAAGTATAGAAAACTCTGGAACAACCTCATGTTGATCAGGATCGAACAGAGGAATCATTGAGGAGAGGGGAAGTTAAACCAAAAGATGAAAGGTTAATATTGGAGGCCCAAGATAGTGGACTATGTACACGCTGGTTTACAAAGTCCTTTGAACATGTGGGAGAAACAGACAAATGTAAGTTTTGTAGAGCAGAATTGGGAACAGTCACACATCTTGTTGCTGGTTATGATATACTAATGGCAGAAGGATTGTATACTGAAAGGCATAATATGCAAGATTTTTGCACTGGTGATTGTGTAATTTATTATAACATTGAAGTGGCTAAAAAAAATATTGAAAGCATGAGCCACAAAGTGTTATAGAAAATTATGAAGTTTATATCAGATGAGCTCACCCATTACCAACAGTTCAAAAAATAGATGCGAGAAAACTAGATGTAGGACTCCATGAAAATAAGACAAAAGTAGCATTGATCATTGAAATTGATATACCCAGTGACTACAGTGTCTTGCGTACAGAGAGAGACAGAGTAATAAAATGTCAGGATTTGCAGGCAGAAACGAGAGCAATGTGAAAGAAGGATACCCAGACAATCCCAATAGTAGTAGGAGCAACGTGTCTTATAAAAAAGAATTTACAATCATATTTAGATGGGTTACTGATGCATGTAACTCTATATGAATTGCAGAATGAGTCATTACTGGGCACATTGCGGGTGCTGTGAAGAGCACGTATAGCTAACAATAAAGATTAAAACAATAATAATTTCATGAACTTTAATCATACTTTTGAATGAGGTTCATTCCCTTCATGGTATTAGGAACGCAAAAGACTTAGAGAAATTAAAAAAAAAAAAAAAAGAGCTAAGACACCAGGATATGTTATTGTTCCTGCCACTAGGTAGGCCAGGCTAAGGGGAAGGACTACCCTCTTGTGGTAGAAGGTAGTTCACAAAACTGACAGGTCAAAATAGAGCCATAGAGATGATAGTGTACTATTGAGTATAAGGAAGAAATTCTGTATTGTTACTATTATGCAAGAGGCCTATAATTTCCTTATAGAGGATATTTATAAAGATTGAGAGAAATAAGAGGAAAGAAAAATGCAACCGCTCAGTTAAAATATTATATAGATAAAGAAAGATTAGGCTGCCAGGAAAAAGTGACAGGGAACATTAGAAAATGTAAAGAACAAATAAGAGGTTTTTAAATTGTATGAAAAAGGAAGAAGGACATGGGAAAGAAGAGATCTTGTTTGGTATAGATCTGGTATGGTGCAATATTTATGCAAAGGAGAAAGTCAAACTTATAAGTACAAAAAATGCAGCTCAAAAAATATTGGGAGAGAAATACAGGTAAAGGCATCCAGATATGGAGAATTTCCTAGTACAAAAAATAAGATCACAAAAGGGCAATGTAGAAATGAAGGTTAGTGAGGTAGAAATTTAAATACAAAATTAAATGATTGTCTATGTGTGAAATGATGAATTTATTGTGGAAACTTCAACACAGGCAGTGTCACAATATGCTGGAACACTGGGTCCTCTAGAAGAGCAGCTGCTGGAATGGGATGCATCTAAAGACAGTTTACCACAAGGCAATATTTTGGAGCCTCCTGTAGGAGATTTGCATGAAAGTCCAGTTGAATCTGTACAGCAAGGGAAGGAGCAGGAAACCATGGCAGTTGTGATACAGGTAATGATGTACAGTGATGGTACAATGGGTTCCCATATGGAGGAGCTGCAAATGAAGCAGGATGCATCTGAAAAAGATGTCACAGGAAGATGTTCTGGAACTTTCTGTAGAACACTACAGGAAGCAGCAAAGATGATGAACCCAAAATACTTCGATCTTGAACACTCCCCCAGTCCCATCTCTTTACCACATTCTACCTAATAAACTCCTTCTGCACTTGCTTTTAGTCCTTTTTAATTTAATTGCATTTTTTAAACTGTGTTTGGTCTAATATTGCTACATACTCGTTTGCTAGCTTGTGAATTGTTTTTACTGCTGTTTTAGCCACTTTTCTGTAAAAAAAAAAATATACTGTAAGCCTGTTTCCTACCTTTCCTGTAACTAGTGTAGTCCAGATACAGATTTGCTGTATCCAGGACTGTATGTAAGCTTCTGAGCCACCCAAGCCTTTCTGTGTTGGAGGGAAGCCTTCTAGCTTATCAGTGGGAGTGGTAAGTACTAGGTAACCTGTCTACCACATGAGTGGTTCTGTCGCAGAAATTGTAGTTATTGGCCGTTTGGGCAATCCTTTTCCATCTCTCTCAACTTTCTGATCTGAAAGCCTGCATTTGCACTTGTTTCTGTCCTGTAACTAGTCTAGTGCAGATACAGATTCTTAATTTTAGCACTTAAATGTGTTTATTCGTTCTCAGTACTTGTTCAGAACTTGTAAGCACTAAATAAGCTACTAATTACTATAGCACTCAACCTTCCTCATTACCTAGAGAAAAACAGTTTTTGTACTTACTTTTCCTCACTTTCTTAGAGAAAAACTGCTCTAGTACTCTTTCCTCACTTATCTAGAGGAAAATAGATTTTTATTCAGGCATGTCCAAGGGTCAGCTCTGTGTTCTCTCCTGTCTATCTGATGAATCTG
Organism: Protopterus annectens; assembly: GCF_019279795.1. Lineage (NCBI taxonomy): Eukaryota > Metazoa > Chordata > Ceratodontiformes > Protopteridae > Protopterus > Protopterus annectens. Next base: position 424,332,908 of record NC_056743.1, on the reverse strand, counting down.
GACATCTTGAGGCAATGTAGAAATTGCCTCATGTACACAGACAACCCTCTCCTCATACCACCCAACACTACAACCTGTGAGAGGTGCACTTATCTAGCCAAACTGGAGGTAAAGCTCTCTCCAACCAAGACTGAACTTGACAGTCAAGAGGAGAAGGTAAACATTTGCACCACACCACACTCATCATAGTTTCACTAAATCTACACCACCAAAATCCACACATAGTAACACAAAAACATTTGCGGAGGCTCTCAATAATAATCTTGTCTAAGCAACAGACCTCCAAAGCAGAAATGCAAGCAACCTCCATCCCACAACACAACCCAAGTGACACACAGCCCACAGACTCAGTGTGCCATTCAACCACAGCCAATAAGGCAAAACAACATACCCAACACACTAGTCACAGGTGACTCTATAGTCAGGCACACTGATGTCCCACTCACCAGGCTAAACAAGGAGAAGGTTACTGTCAGCTACCTGTCGTGGTGCCAGGATCCCCCACATAACCCACGCACTCGGGTCACTCCACAACAAGTACAAATATGACTCTGTCATTGTCCATGTTGGTTTGAATGACCTGAGGTGTACCTCTCTGGACTACATGGAGAGACATGGAAGAGCACTCCGATCTTGTAGCCCAGGCAGGTATGACCCTAGCCCCTGAGTAGCATTCTGCCATCACCCAGAATGATACTGCAGTACAAGGACAAAATGATTGACTTCCAGCAATTGGCTAAGCTTCTGGTATCATCCAGTATCTGTCTGCTTGGGATGACATCGTCTACAGACTACGAAGTTTTGCCAGAGATGGCCTGCACCTGTCGCCCCTGGGATTCTGGATACTGGCTAAGGCTCTTGCTGCACCTATAGTGCCTTTTTTAGGCAACGTTCAAATGACAAATTCGCCACCGTAACAGGAACAGGCAAGCAAAAACTGAGGGTAATGCTACTCAATGCTAGAAGTCTAAATCTCAAAATGCACTCACTCGAGGCACTTCTTAAAATGGAGAACATCGATATCTGTGCAGTGACTGAGACCTGGTTCAAGGCTCCAGAGAGCACCCCTGCACTACCAGGCTATAACTCATTACCACACTTTTCGGCCATGTAACCTGGACTGAAACACTAAAGGCGGAGGTGTGTCCATACTCATTAAGGATATCCATACCTCCAGGCTAGTTGCTCAGCATAATGCATCCGAGGTTATCCAAGTGCAACTAACTCTAGGCAAAACTGCAATCCAAATTGTAGCTTGCTACAGATCCTCCACCATGCCCCAGGATTCCCACTCCTCTTTTCTTGATGTACTGGAAAATATTAGGGTTCACCCAAACACCCTAATAATGGGCAACTTCAACTACCTCACGATTAACTGGGAAAACTACTCATGTGCCAACTCCTTAGCTCAACACTTTCTGGAATTCAGAAACTCCAATGCCCTGGATCAATTTATCCACACCCCCCACAAGGGGCAACAATCTCCTAGACCTAGTCATTACCACTATGAGTGACCGGTGTTCCACACCTGAAGTCAACTCCTCGTTGGTCCGATCAGACCATAAGCTAATCACCCTTGATATCCACAACCCGCTCCCACCTCCCATTAAGGAAACCACAGTAAAAAAGTTCTCCAAAGCCACCTTTATGCTTCTTTAGACAGAAGTTGTGAACTTCATGCAGATGGACAATACAGTTACAACTGCTGAATCCTATACAAATGCACTCTATAAGCACTTAAACGAGTGCATGGATTGTGCTATCCCAAACAGAACCAAGATGCTATCCTCTAAAAAAAGGAAGTCAATCTGGTGGTCCCCTGCTTTAAGCAAACTGTACAACAGAAGGAAGAAACTGTTGCAAAAGAGAGTAAAATCCCATGAGTGGAGGAGCCCCCTGGTAAGCCTCAGTAAGAAGCTGAGATCCCTTATAAGATCCACAAAAGCTAGCTACGAAAACAAAATTGCCACTAATTCTAAGGACAATCACAAAGCATTCTATAGCTATGTCAAGAATCTCGATGGCAACACCCACATCTGCTGTGAGTTACAGCACAATGGCACGAAAATTACAGAACCAACTAATATTGCCAACATCCGGGCAGATGGGTTCAGTGCTAACTTTACCCTCCCCCTAAAGGGCCCATATCTATATAGGAAGAATGCAGAGTTCCTGTAATCACAACTACGCAGATAAAAGTTGCACTCTCTAAAGCCAAAAACACAGCATCCATAGGGACCGGACAACATCCCAAGCTGCGTTTAACACTAACTTCAGAATGAACTGACTCCCCACTTAAGCACACCATGTTCAATAATAGCCTTGCATCAAACTTTGTGCCCACTGAATGGTGCACAGCAACAGTTATCCCACTCCACAAAGGGGGAGCCACCACTGATCCCAGGAACTATCGCCCTATTAGCCTGGTCTGCAAGGCCATGGAACGTATCATCATGGAACTCATAAAGAAAGACATTGGTAACTTCCAAACTCTGGATCCCACCCAGTTCGGGTTTGTGAAAGGCAGCTCATGCCTCCTGAACCTTATCGACTTCTTTGAGGCAGTCACCAAAGCCGTAGATGAGGGTAAGGTGGTTCACACAGCCTATCTTGACCTCGCCAAGGCTTTTGACACCATCTCCCATTCTGGAATTGTAGCTAAAACTCACTAGACTAGGTATACATCCCTACATCATAAGATGGGTTGCCAACTGGCTCACTGACAGAACCCACACTGTAAAAGTTAAAGACTCCAAATCTGACCTCAAACCGGTGACAAGTGGAGTACCACAGGGTTCAGTCGTGGGACCTCTCCTGTTTGGTATCTACTTCTCTGAAGTACAGGCTAACACAGAAGGCATTTGATTAACAAAGTTCGCAGATAACTACAAACTAGGAGCCATAGTCAAATCCCCAAATGAAGTGGACATCCTACAGAAGGACCTCGCTGAGACAGATGCCTGGTGTCAGAGCCATGGCCTCAAGCACAATGCCAAAAGTGCAGTGTCATCCCCTTTGGTAAAAACTCTGTATCCATGAAGTACCACGTAGGCAGCAATCTACTTAACACCGAATGTGTGATAACAGACCTTTGGACCCAGGTGGACAGTAGTCTTTCCTTTGATAGTCACATCGCCACAGTAGTCAGGAAGTCTTTCTACGTAGCACACCTCATCATAAAAGGGTTCTCATCCTGGAAAAAAAGAGGTCATTGTTCCCCTCTACATGACACTCAGACCCATTATAGAGTACAACACCCCTTTTGGAATGTACCTCACAAGACATCTGTAGCAGCTGGAAAGACCACAGAAGTATCTCACAGAGAGGATTACTGGCCTCAAACAAATGCCCTACACTGACCGTCTCAAAAAACTCCAGCTTTACTCCGTAGCATATCGCCTACTCCGAGGTGATCTCTGCCTAACATAGAGAGCTATGTCAAACCCAGAGCGGACATGCTACACCTAGAGAAATCCCAATCCCTCCGAGCTACACGCTCTAGGGACCTAAAACTTATCACCACAATAAACAGGACATGCTGGAGGGATAGATTCCTGTCCCAGAGACTTCCCATACTCTGGAACAGGCTACCCATCTATGTCAGGCAACGTTCCTCATTAGCATTCTTCAAGAAAAATCTTGATGAGTGGTTGGGAAATACACCCCGGGGATCACTTCTGTGTGTCTGCTCAACAGTGGCACAGGAAAACAACTTTCTTGGGTGGCATAAGCCAGGGAACCTTGTTGGCTAGGCTTACGTAGGCCCTTGGGCTGATGGCCTAGTACCTACCTATGATTTCAGTCCAGAAGAAAATCTTAGGAAGACCTGCTTGATTTAGTAGAGATAACTAGATCTATTAATATAGTCGAAATAGATTACAGAAAGTAAAAACATACCCAAATATTAGAAGTTTGCTAAGAGTTTAACACCAGAATTCAGGACTATTAAGAGAAATTCATGTGATTTAACAAAAATATGTTGTACAGCTGAAGTAATTGCAGATTAAATAAATGATGCCTCAAAAACTTAGAGTAACAAAGGAAAGGAAGGAAGGGAGTGAATAAAATGCCACTATGGAATTATGGAATAGAGAAAATTGTAAAGCGGTTAAGACAAGAAGTATCTTGTTCGAAGAATTAGGGAACAGTTCATCAAAAATGCTTGGACATGGTAAAAGCAAAGTATGGTATGAAAACAGACCCAGATCTATCATCCAATATAAGCTAAAAATGTAAGCACAAGCAAAAAAACTTAGGTGCTCATACAAATTATAATGGAAAAATCCAAAATAAGCAATTCATTGTGACCCAAAATGGTTGTGTAGAGAACAAGGAAACAAAAGGATTAGAATCACCACACAAAGAAGTACATTTTAGTTAAGACAAGAAGTATCTTGTTAGAAGAATACAGAAAAGGAAGCAATTCGTCAGAAATGCTTGGATATGGTAAAAGCTAAGTATGGAATGAAAACAGACCCAGATCTATCATCCAATAATAAACTAAAAATGTAAGCACAAGCAACAGGTGCTCATACAAATACAATGGAAAAATCAAAAAAAAGCTATTCATTGTGACTCAAAATGGTTGTGTAGAGAACAAGGAAACAAAAGGATTAGAATCACCCCACAAAGAAGAGAGAGGTACATTTTAGAGAAGTGTTTGATGACTCTGTTAACATAACAGAAAGATGTTGAACTGATAGAAGAATTAAAAAAAATGGTAAGGAGCTGTAATGGAGAGGATATGAAATGAGAAAGGAACTGCCAGAGAAATTTAGACAAAATTAAGAAAAGATCCTAGCTGGAAAACCCCATGCCCACATGCAGCAACTAACTTCTGGCATTAACATCTTTAGACAAAGATTTAGCACAGAGTAAGAATTACTTGTCATTCCTGAACAGGCACCAATCTAGTTAACGGGAAAAAACAATATTCCTAGTTAAATGAACCTGCAAGCCACCCTAAGAACTATAGACCATTAACTAGAACAAAAAAAAAGGCAGCAAAAGAAAGCCATTTGGAACAAAGATCATTGTTGCTAAACAAAGCCATAATAGAGAGTTGTAAAAAGGGGAAAAATGCGCAAGTATAGCATGGATAGATTACAAGAAAAGCGTTTGACAGCATCCCACATTCATGAATAATGGAGTGATTACAGATGTGTAAGATAAAATCCTACATTGTTAAATTACATTGCAGTGACTGTGAAACAGTGACAGACCACTTTGCTCCTAAGCCATGAAAAAAGGCAAATTATTATTCCAGGGATAAAAATTCAAAGGGGAATATTCCAGGGAGGTTTTGTCTTGCCCTTAACTTAAGCTGTTCATGTAACAGATTAAGCTATGCTTATAGTTTTGCTCCCAGAAACTAACCCTGTTTAAAGGCATCTCGTCTACTTTTTGTGGATGAATTAAAATCGTATAGTTCATCAGATGAGCTGAAAGCACAACTGCAAATGGTTAAACGTTTTTCAGGCTGGCTTACAGACAGGACCCAGGAAGTTAGAATTGGGGAGTCCACCTCTACAAAGAGGCCAGTCACAAGTGGAGTCCCTCAGGGATCAGTCCTTGGATCTCTCTTTTTTGGCATTTACTTCTCTGAAGTCAGTGCCAATGTCAGTAGTGTCTGACTGAATAAATTTGCAGATGATTGCAAATTAGGAGCTGACTTTGAATCCCCCACTGACACAAATTTTCTCCAGGAGGAGTGGACACAAACAGCTGGTGTCAGAGCCATGGACTAAAACTAAATGCGAAGAAATGCATAATATTGTCCTTCGGGAAGTCATCCTCACCTGGTAGCGGTCATATTGACAACACACCCCTTAGAGTTGATGCAGTAGTCAGGGACTTAGGGACACACAGTAATCTAGCCTTTGACCATAATGGGTCTATGGTAGTGAGGAAATCATTCTATAAACAAAGGTGTGGCATCTAAGTCTAAGGAAGCCATTGTTCCACTATATTTGGCATTCATCAGACCTATCATTGAGTACAGTTCCCCCTTTGTTATGTACCTAGCCAGGCATATCTAGCAATTGGAACATCCACAGAGGTTCCCCACTAAAAGAATACAGGGCTTAAGTAAAATGTCTTGTGCAGACTGCCTCAAGTCTCAGTCCCTGTATTCTGTGTCTTCGTGGCTTTTGAGGGGAGATCTGTGCTTGACGTACAGGGCATTGTCAGACCTCACTCTGATGGGCCTCCTGCATATCCGCAAAACAAATAGCACCAGAATAACCCATTCTAGGGAAGTGATGATGGGACCTCCTGCATATCCGCAAAATAAACACCACCAGAATTACCCATTCTAGGGACTTGAACCTTACCTGTGATATAAATGGGAACTGGTGGAGAGTTGTGCATCCCAGAGATTGCTACATATCTGGAGCAGGGTCCCTATCTATGTGAAGCAGAGTTCCCCCAACCCAATTCAAGTGCAACTTGGACAGTTGGATGGGGAACAGGAAATTCATTCCTGATTTGGCATCTATGTCTGTAATGACACAGGCAGTCTGTAAATGGTTCATCTTCCAGGCCCTAATTTGTAAATGTTTCTTCTCCCAAGCCCCTGCTTATACTTATCAAGGGAATTAGAACTTGCCAGAGATTTGGGATGAATGGCTAGGCTTACAAAAGGCCCTTGTGGTCGTTAGCCTAGTAAACACTTATGAACCTATGAAGATGATATGAAAGACATTTGGTCTTGATAAATGTGCAAAAAGAAAAAATTATAAAAGGAAAACTACAGCACCAAGAAAATAACCTAAGACAGGAATGTGATATAAAGGAACTTGGGGATGAGGGAGTTTATAAATATTGGGGAATAGATGAAGGGTTGACAATAAAGCATGAACAAACGAAAATAAGGATCACCAATGAATACTTTGGAACACTGAAACTAATAATGAAAACTGCCTTGATATCTAGGAATAAAGTCCAAGGTCTTCTTGTTCAGACTTAGAACTTTAGTTGCTTTTTGGGACAAGTCAATTGCACCAATCATTTGGGCACAAAAACAAGAAAATTGTTTCATGCCTATTAAATGATATTTAAAAAAATCAGTGTGTGTGGGTAATGCTGGATTTACCCACGGTTGGCGTGGTTTGGTCCCGAGGGACCAAACAAAGCCAACCCGGGTAAATACAGCATTACCCACACCCAGAAGTGGGTTATTGCTATTATACCATGACATTATTTAAGAAAAGAAACTATTACTTTTCTTAAATAATGGCATAGTATAATGCCTGTTTACTGCCCTTCCGCAGATGTCTGGCATCCGGCAGTTCTGATGTACTGCGCCTGCGCAGTACATCAGAGTTGTGCAAAAGCAGCGGAGAAAGCAAGATCTCCGTTGCTTTTTACTGTTTTGCTATGTTAAATGGGTTTAACATAGCGAGACAGTTTAAAATAAGCAACGGAGATGTCCGTTGCTTATTTTAAAACTGTCTCGCTATGTTAAACCCATTTAACATAGCGAACAGTAAAAAGCAATGGAGAGCTTGCTTTCTCCGTTGCTTTTTTTAAACTGTCTGCTATGTTAAATGGGTTTAGCATAGCGAGACAGCTTTAAAATAGCCGGAGATCTCCGTTGCTTATTTTAAACTGTCTCGCATGTTAAACCCATTTAACATAGCGAGACAGTGTTTAAAGTAGAGTTATACTAATGGAAAAAGTCCGGCGACCGGACCTTTTTCCATTAGTATAACTCTATTTACAATGTGCACGGTGGCCAATCAGCGTGCACGTTTTGGGGGGGTCATGGTATAAATAGATTTAATTCTCCTCACTCTGAAGGAAGTAAGGGTCTCCTCAAAATTGACTATAGATCTGCAGTTATGGGACTGCATATATATTTGTTGATTTCAGCAAGTCCAAACATTGTAAAAGTTTTAAAACCTAAGTAGAAGCCATCTCAGATGTCATCTTTGCTTGGTTTAGCAGAAGCATTTCAGAATAAAGTAGGAATGGAAATCAGCTAGAAGTAGACAAAAATCAGCCGACAACTGAATGTGCCAAAAAAACTAAAAAAGCACGTAAGGAAAAGAATCAGATGAGAAGAAAAAATAAATAAAGTTCACAAATATAGTAGTAAGTACATGTTGACCAATATTTAATGCAGGAATTGTTAAGGACAGATGAACTGAAACCTGAAGGTAAAAAGCTGATAATGGTGGCCCAGAATAGTGGACTTAAATACATGCTGGTTTACAAAGTCCATTGAAAATGTGGGAAAAGCAGACAAATACAGATTCTGTAAAACAAAACTACAAACATTTATGCATATTATTCCTGGATGTGATACACTCATGGCAGAGGGCTTGTATACTGAATGGCACAGTAATGTGGCAAACCTGCTGCACTGGTGACTGTGCAAACACTACAATAAAGACGTAGCTGAAAAGCTTTGAAAACGTGGACCACAAAGCATTATAGAGAATGAGGAAGTTTATTTCATTTGGGAAAACCCATCATCACCAAAAATAGATAAAGCCAAGTGTAGCAGTTCATGAAAAAAAGACAAAGGTAGCATTGATCATTGAAACTGCTACACTCTGTAATTAGTGTCTTAAATGCTAGAGAAGCAATCATAAAATACCAGGATTTACAAGCAGAAACAAGAACAACGTGGAAGAAAGATACCCAGATAGTTCCAGTAGTACTGGCAGCAACAAGTCAGTACATGTTAACCCCATATGAGATACAGTAGGGGCAATTCAATGCACATTGCAAGTCTTGAGAAGACCACTCTTGGCTAACATCAAAGATTAGGAATGTGGTTCATTCCTGTCTTTAGAAACCCGAAGCACTTGGAGAAATTAAACTTGTTAAGGCCCATGTAGGTATGCTTTTCACACTAATAAAACTGTATGTGAAATATACACCAAGTTCAGAGGTATATAAAATATGCATCCATGCTGTTGCACTTTGGATGACTGAATTTTCTGACTAACACCCCTTGTTACCTGTTACTCAAAGGAAATGGTAGCTGTGGTAGCCTTACCTTCCACTTCTACCATCAGGTACAGTTGCCTGCAATATCTCCCTGTGTACTTGTATTTCAAGTGAGCTGCATAATCTGATTCTCTCTTTTTTTTGGGTAACTCTCAAAACCATTTCATAAAGCTTAACTGGTGTCCCCTTGCATATCATACTGGACATGACTGGATAAAATAAAATTTGTCCATTTGGGAAGAAGCCCTTTTTACATCCTGGTTCTTGGCCATTAATTTGTATCCCCCTGTTTATCACTGCTATTCTCAAGAGCCATTGCTTTACCTGAAAGAATGACTTGTAAAATATGGGGTCTATATCACGTAATCGAATGATGAATTAGTCAAATACGTAATAGTCGACCCTGAAATCTCGAATTGCAACAGTGGTGAACTCTGAAATTGCCAAAACCCAAAATTTCAAATTAGAATAGTTGGCCCACAACAAAGCCTGTGCATTCAGTAACGTAAATAATCAGTACTGCTATAACGGACTGTTAGCTGCTAACACTTATGTTTCGTGTGTTAATAAAGGAATTAGTACAAACCTGTACCTAAACTTTGTAAAAGAAGCACACGATAATGTGATTGCCTTAACTAACAGTGTTCCCCTAAACCTAAATGTCTTTAACCATATTTAGCTCCTAACACTTTTGTATCGGCTATCAATAAAGGAATTAACAGTACAACTTGTACCTAAACTTTCTAAAAGAAGTATATGATAATGTAATTACCTTAACTAACAGTGTTCCCCTAAACCTAAATGTCTTTAACTATATCAAGTGGGACTTTAACATAAAGTATATACATCTGTGATGCATTATTGAACTACACTTTCATCAGCATAGCTACAGCATTTAAGAAGTTATCTACAAAGTACTGTGCTCGTCTTTGCAATGCAAGCTGTAAACGATATTGTCTTTCCATAGTTTTACGCTTCTTTGGTGATTGAGGACACCCTGCTTTAACCTGTATTCTCACCTCATTTACCCTGTTTTGTTCCCGTATGAGCACATCAATAACAGCTGGAATTTCACAAATACGCCTACCTAGTAGGCACCGCAGACTCCTGTGCCAACCCTCTACATAGTTTTGGGTTCTAGGCAATTGCAAATTATTTAATGTGGATACATCCCAGAAATTTACTGGGAATACTGGTGGAAATCTTGCAGTAGCATTGGTTCTAGTGTGTTGTTTTCTCGATCGTCCAAGTGTAAGTTCTGACATGTAATTATTGTACCTCTTGACCTGTCCGTGAATATCCCCAATTTTGACTAATTTCTGCTCTTTCTCTCGTAGTGTTTCTATTAATCTTTCTATTTTTCAGATAAATCCCTATGAGGATTACATTCAATCAGTAATGTTGTGTCTTTCGGCTTTTCCCGGTTAGGGGTCACCACAGCGTAACTCCGGTCCGCTAATGATTGGTAGTTGATTTTTACATGCCGAGTTACCAGCCCTGATGCACAACTTTCAACGAAGGTACGCCCATTCATGCATGTCTCCACGCAGAAGACGCTCTAGCTGAGAATCGAACTGGACAGTGTCTTACTGTGAGGTGACAACGTGTGTTTAATATTTCTTGTTCTGAACATCTGTGTTGATTTGAGAGTAGATTGATTTTAACTTTTAGTGCATTAGAGTAGTCTATATCTGTACTTCTCCCCCACCACTGTTTTGGCATTGCCCATAATTTTTTTTCAAAGAAGTATTACTTAGATTGCCCAAGATGGGCTCTAATGAATGCATTACAGCAGTTGCAGAATACTAATTTCTTAATTGTATTGACTTATTAATTGTGCTAATTTCTTTTCCTTGCATGTTAAAGCATCTTCTGTTTTCATAAGTTCATAGCTTTATATCAGAGTAATGACCACAAGGGTCTTTAAAACCCAACCCACTTTTGTCCCAGAGTTCCTTGGATACCTGTATGGTGGGGTATGTTATTAAAGAGGTAGCTAAGGACTGTGTTGAGGTGGTATGTTAGTTGAGGATTAATTTACTATCTACTTTGGTCCATCAGAGAAGTGGGGGCCAGACCAGTGGTAAATTTGTGATTTCCTATTCAGTGATCAAAGTTTCTTATGAACTGGATCAGGGATGAACTCTGCTTCATGAAGGTGGGGAGTTTATTCCATAGCATGGGGATCCATTGAGACATCTCTCTCCAGCATGTTCTGTTCATGTTGCAAGCATTCCGGTCCTTGGATCCATTGTTTCTGGTGCTGTTTGTTTTTCAGATGTGCAAGAGATCCATTGGAACCGGAACTGAGGATGTCCTGTATGGTAGTCCTAGATCGCCTCTCTGTAACCTGTAGGAGACTGAGTACAGAGATAGAACCTTAAAGTGATCTATATAGGACAGGATAGTCATACCCTGGATCCTCATGGTGAGGAACCTTTAAGGGTGTTCCAACTGTCTGGTTCATTACATGCCTAAGGGAGCATTGTACTACACGATGAGTCTGATAAAGGCTGACTAGAGTGGTACTATAACGTCCTTCGTCTTGGATGCCTTAATCTTGGTCATGAGTTGGGTAACATAGAATGATTTCCTTACTATCTTGGCTACATTTGTGTACATTTTTTTCCCAGCTCCCTATCGGGTCAGCTTTGCGGTGTTTTATTAAGGAAATCTTTTTTTTTTTTTTTTTTTTTTTTTGAGCTAGGATACAGGATCTGAATTGCTTAGACATGGGAAAACCTGGTTAATGTTGTAGTTCTAGAAGTTGCCAAAAAAGCAGTTACTAGGAAACAGAAATCCAAACCTAAACCAATTGCACTTTGAAATAGTGAATATTGTCACAGTTATAAAAGAACAGGAGGTTGGATTTTTTAGAAAAGGGTTAGGCGTAAATTACATAGAAAGAAATGGAAATTGTGGGGAAAATACATGCAGAAAAGTGTGGGTTTGGAGGGGCATCATACCTCTCATCCTCCTAGTCCAAGAAATCTGGACAAAGCCCCCGCATTTCACACTGAGCTAATCGGAGGAAGTCTGAGGATGGGCTCTGATCTAACTAATCTGTGATATATAACATTAAGTATCCTGTTTTTTGCTTATTTCTGAGTTTATAGCACTTTTATTTTACTCACTGTGTATGAGATATTAAGTAGAATTTTCTACAATTGTTAAGCATCTGGTTGGGTTTGTTTGCTCTGATTTCCTGCTAGGAGTGTATCATATAACTTTTTTGCATTTAAAAGCATTCTCTAGAGTCTCCTTGATCCTTTATCTGTTTAAACATTTCTGCAGTTTTTTTCTACCCAAGTAGTGTTGGTAGTGTAGCATTGTCCATATCCAGGCTTGTGTTTTGGGCCAAGTTGTTTGTTAGTAGAGGCTGTGTGTCTGAGCACATGTCCCAGGCCATCATAGCTTAGCCAAAGCCAGTATAGCATTTCAGTGAGTGAATTTTTTGTGGTCATTGCTGACTGGGGTTGCCTGGACTACGCCTTGGAGTAAGCACCTCATTCGTTCTTTCAAGCTTTTTTTAAAGTTGTTTCAGGTTTCAACTTTGTTACTTAAGAAGTTAACTTGTGACTGTTTCTGCTATTTCACACTGAGCTAATCGGAGGAAGGGCTCTGAGCTAACTAATCTGTGATATATAACATTAAGTATCCTGTTTTTTGCTTATTTCTGAGTTATTTATAGCACTTTTATTTTACTCACTGTGTGTGAGGTATTAAGTAGAATTTTCTACAATTGTTAAGCATCAGGTTGGGTTTGTTCTGATTTTTGTTTGCTACCCTCCCTCCCTCTTGGTATGTTGTTTTTATACTTGGTGGCTTTGCAGTTGCCCACCCCTACTGTAAATTTGATCTGGGACACTGCTTCCAGTCTAGTGTCATTACCTCATTCTACCTATTCCAGGGAGAACATTTGAGAAGGCCAACCCAGTTAGCTTCTGCTCCTCCTTTCCCCTTTCCACTTTACAAAAAAAAAATTCTAAGATTGTTTCCTGCCTTTCCTATAAGTTGTCTAGTCCAGATACAGATTTGCTGTATCCAGGACTGTTTGTAAGCTTCTGAGCCCCCAAGCCGTTCTGTGTTGGAGGGAAGCCTTCTAGCTTAATTTTGTTTATTAGAACTAGCCTGTTTTCTAGTTTCAGCACTCAAATCTGTTTCTTTGAGCTCAGCACTTTGTTCAGAACTCATTGTAAGCACTAAATAAGCTATAAATTACTACAGCACTCAACTTTCCTCACTTGTCTAGAGGAAAACAGTTTTTAGTACTTAATAAATAAGCACCTATCCAGGCATGTCTAAGAGTCAGCTACCAGTGTTTTCTCCTGTCTGCCTGCTGAATCTGGGCATCTTGGGGCAATGCAGCAATTGCCTTCATGTACACAGACAACTCTGTCCTCCTACCACCCAACACTACAACCTGTGAGAGATACACTTATATAACCAAACTGAAAGCAAAGCTGTCTTCGCCCAAGACTGGACTAGACAGTCAAGAGGAGAAGGTAAACACTTGCACCACACCACACTCATCACATAGTCCCTCAAAACCTACACCACCAAAACACGCACATAGAAATACAAAACACACACCTACGTTCGTGGAGGCTCTCAAAACAAATCTACCCAAGCAACAGGGACCTCCAAAGCAGAAACGCAAGCAAAGTCCTCCCCCCAATACAACCCAAATGAGAGACAGCCCACATTCTCAGTGTGCCACTTAACCACAGCCCATAATGCATAACTTACCCAGCACTCTAGTCATAGGTGACTCTATAGTCAGGCACACTGGTGTTCCACACACCAGGCTAAACAAGGAGAAAGTTAGTCAGCTGCCTGTCAGGTGCCAGGATCCGTCACATAACGCATGCACTTGGGTCACTCCACAGCAAGTGCAAATATGACTGTCATTGTTCATGTTGGTGTGAATGACCTGAGACGTACCTCCCTGGACTACATGAAAAGAGACATGGAGGAGCTTTCTGATCTTGTAGCCCAGGCATGTATGACCTTAGCCCTGAGTAGCATCCTGTCATCACCCAGAATGATATCACAGTACAAGGACAAAATGATTGACTTCAACAATTGGCTAAGCTTCTGGTGTCATTGTAAGGGGTTTCAGTATCTTTCTGCATGAGATGGCCTGCACCTGTCACCCTTGGGATTTCGGATACTAGCTAAGGCTCTTGCCACCCCTATAGTGTCTTTTTTTTTTTTTTTTTAGTCTAGATTCAAATGACAAATTCACCACCGTAACAGGTGCAAGCAAGCAAAATCTGAGGGTAATGCTACTTAATGCTAGAAGTCTAAACCTCAAAATGCACTCACTCGAGGCACTCCTTAAAATGGAGAACATCAACAACTGTGCAGTGACAGAGACCTGGTTCAAGGCTCCAGAGAGCACTCCTGCATTACCAGGCTATAGTTCATACCACACCTTTCGGCCACCTAACTTGGACCAAAGCACTAGAGGTGGAGACGTTTCCATATTCATTAAGGATATCCACACCTTCAGGCTAGTTGCTCAGCATAATGCATCAGAGATTATCCAAATGCAACTAACTCTGGGCAAGACCGCAATGCAAATTGTAGTTTGCTACAGATCCCCCACCATGCCCCAGGATTCCCACTCCTCATTTCTTGATACACTGGAAAATATTAAGCTACAACCTAACACCCTAATAATGGGTGATTTCAACTACCCCACCATTAACTGGGAAAACTCATGTACCAACTCTTGTGCTCAACGTTTTCTGGAATTCATAAATTCCAATGCCTTGGATCAACTTATCCACACCCCCACCAGGGGCAGCAATATCCTAGACCTGGTCATTACCAACATGGGCAACCAGTGCTCCACACCAGAGGTCAATTCCTTGTTGGTCAGATCTGACCACAAGCAAATCACCCTAGACATCCACATCCCACCCCCACCCCCCATTAGGGAAACCACCGTAAAAAATTTCTCCAAAGCCAACTTCACGCTTAAGACAAAAGTGGCAAATTTCATGACACCCATGCTGACGGACAATAGAGGTACAACTGCTGAATCCTATACAGTTGCATTTTATAGTCACTTGCATGAGTGCATGGATCATGCAATCCCTAACAGAACCAAGGTGCTATCCTCCAAAAAAAGGAAGCCAATCTGGTGGTTCCCTGCTATAAACAAACTCTGCAACAGAAGAAAGAAACTGTTGCGCAAAAGAGTAAAATCCCATGATTGGAGGAACTCCGTGATCAGCCTCGGTAAGAAGCTGAGATCCCTCATAAAATCCTCCAAAGCTAGTTATGAAAAAATCGCCACTGATTCTAAAGGCAACCACAAAGCATTCTGTAGCTGTGTCAAGAATCTCAATGGCAACACTCAGATCTGCTCTGAGTTACAGTACAATGGCACTAAATATACAGAACCAACTGATATTGCCATCATCCTAGCAGATGGGTTCAGTGCTAACTTTACCCTTCTCTCATCCCCTAAAGGGCCCATTTCTATACCGGAAGAATGCAAAGTTCCTGTAATCATGGCTGCACAGGTAAAAAAAAACAATCTCCAAAGCCAAGAACACAGCATCCATGGGACCTGACAACATCCCAGGCTGCATTCTACATGAACTACAGAACGAACTGACACCCCACCTAAGTATCATATTCTATCATAGCCTCACCTCAGGCTTTGTGCCCACTGAATGGCGCACAGCAATGGTTATCCCACTCCACAAAGGGGGTGCCAACACGGACCACAGGAACTACCACACCATTAGCCTGAAGAGCCTGGTCTGCAAGGCTATGGAGCATATCATCATGGAACTTATAAACAATGACATTGGTAATCTCCAAACTCTGGACCCTACCCATTTTGGGTTTGTAAAAGGCAGATCATGTCTCCTAAACCTGATAGACTTATTTGAAGTGGTCACTAAAGCTGTAGATGAGGGTAAGGTGGTTCACACAGCCTATCTAGATCTCGCCATGGCTTTCAACACCATCCCCCACTCCGGAATTGTAGACAAAGTCTCTAAACTAGGTATAAATCCCTATGTCACAAGATGGGTTGCCAACTGGCTCACTGACCGATCCCACACTGTGAAAGTAGCAGACTCTAAATCCAACTTCATATCAGTGACAAGTGGAGTACCACAGGGTTCAGTCCTAGGTCCTCTCCTGTTTGGTATCTACTTCTCTGAAATACAGGCTAGCACAGAAGGTCTTTGGCTAACACAGTTCGCAGATGACTGCAAACTAGGAGCCATAATCAAAACTCCTAACGATGTGGACATCCTAAAAAAGGGCCTCACTGAAACAGATGCCTGGTGTCAACACCATGGCCTCAAGCGCAATGCCAAAATGTGTATTGTCATCCCTTTTGGTAAAAACTCTGTACCCATGAACTGCCACATAGGCGGTAGTCTACTTAACACTGAAAGTGTGATAAGAGACCTTGGGCACAGGTGGACAGTTTCTCCTTTGATAATCACATTGTCACAGTAGTCAGGAAACCCTTCTACGTGGCACACCTCATCACAAAAGGTTTCTCATCCAGGAAAAGAGGTCATTGTTCCCCTCTACTCATCACTCATTAGACCCATTATAGAGTACAACGCCCCTTTTGGTATGTACCTCACAAGACATCTACAACAACTGGAAAGGCCACAGAAATACCTCACATAGAGGATTACCGGCTTCAAACAGATGCCCTATGCAGACCATCTCAAAAAATCCAGCTTTACTCTGTCGCATATTGCCTACTTAGAAGCGATCTCTGCCTAGCATACAAAGCTATGTCAAACCCAGAGCTGTTGGACATGCTCCACGTAAAGAAATCCCAATTCCTCCAAGCTGCACGCTCTAGGGACCTAAACCTTGTCACCACAATAAACAGAACATGCTGGAGGGATAGATTCTTGTCCCAGAGACTTCCCATACTCTGGAACAAACTACCTATTTATATCAAACAAATCTCCTCATTAGCACTCTTCAAGAAAAATGTTGATTGGATGGAAGATAGGAAATTCACTCTGGGGATCACTTCTGTGGCTCTGACAGGGGCACAGGAAAATAATTTTCTTGGGTGGCAAAAGCCAGGGTACCGTTTGGCTAGGCTTATATAGGCCCTAGGGCCAATAGCCTAGTACCTACCTATGACCCTATAATGGGGGGAAAATGCCCAGAAATAGGGACAGACTTTAACTATTGCTCTTACAAACTTTAAAAGTAGCTAAAACTGAGTTTGTGTTAAAATGCATTTTCTAAAGGATATGAAGGCTGAACCTCAAATGTATGACATTTAGTGATTTCATTCCTCAGATCATTCCAGTGATTTGCCAGAAAACCACACATTTTGAGGAGCAAACTGAACTTTTGAGGCAAAAATCTGGACAGTTGAGAGGTATGAGGGGCATTGAATTTTGCCAAACCATCACTTAATGAAAGATCATTTGCCTTGGAATAGTTCCTAAATGAAATTGTTTTAATGGGATTGCATAGTTGATTTTGATTTATACAGTAGATTTCAGGTCATACAGGATTCCCAGGCTATAGAGAGGTAATTAAAGTCTCCCTTGAACAGGATGTTATGTTGGATGGTGTCTCCAGTAGGTCCAAATATGCATTGTGGGCTTATTCGGACTTGAAGGGTAATGTATAGCTGACTAGGATATGGTATGGGATTTTCTCTGATATGCACATGGAGGAACTCCATCACATCATCCTGTATGACCACCCTAGAGGTATGTTTATTATTGATATATTGAAGAAACTGACACCTTTAGCCACTGTCTGTGCAACTTCTGCTCTAAAAGTATGGAAGGCACTGAAAGCTTGCACTGCTGGGGTACACTCTACTGCTTTAAACCATGTCTTGGTTACTGCACAGATGTCTATATTCTTAAGTGTGAGAAGGGTTTGAAGGGAATGTAGTTTTAGGCACCAGGCATTGAGCGGCAACATCCTGAGGTTCAGTTGAGTTGATTTTGCTATCTCTGTAGGTTTGTCAATTTGATATTGCCTAAAAAAGGCACAATGGGGGGGTGGATAATATTTTATCCAGTATTCAAAAGCCTATAGTGGAGAGGTACAGACCATCCTTAGCAAAGCAGCATGGTCTGGTAACCATGTCCTCCTGAGCTGACAGATATTAGATACCCTAAGAATGATACCAGAAAGACAGATAGCTGTTGAAATCAGTCACTTTTTTGTTCACATTGTGGCATTATCCTCTGTGATGATGGTAATATGCTGCTCAGTTCATACACAAGCCAACGTATTAATATAAATCCAAATCCAAAAAACAGCGACAGTTGAGTAAGAAAAAAACCTTTATGAAGACAACAAAGCTTTCAGGTTAAACAACCCTTTCTCAATGCATAACATAAGGTACAATAAAACACGCCTATTTAAATACAAAATAGAAATCATGTGACCCGCAGCCATGATCACATGATTAATAATAAAAAATGAGATATAAGATTAAAATACATTTGAAATATTTATAAAGCATATATATCTCGAATAAGCTGTATCAAAATGTATTCACATTATACTCAATATGTAGAAAATTACTTTAATCTAGTCTGTTGTATCCTTGTCAAGATAGGTTTTAATGATACACTAGCATTTAAACCAGGAAATATATCGGCTGTGGGTCTCACTATCCATTCATATTCCCTGAGGTCTAGGAGATTAGACAAATCTCCTCCTCTATTAGTTACCGTTAAGCAGTCAGTTACTCTAAATTTAAAACGATGAGTAGCTCCATGGGTTTGAATGTGCTTATACAATGCATTATTTTCATTACATAGTCTAATGTTAGACTTATGTTCTATAATTCTCTCTGAGTTTCCTTGTGGTCTTTCCCACATAAAATGATGGGCAGATCTCACAGGTTGCTAAATAAACCACATGGTTAGTAGCACAAGTAGCATAACAATAAAAAGTAAATATTTTTCTTGACACAGGATGTACAAAAGTGTCAATCTGGGGTGATTTATTATTCTCATACTTGAATATATCCCCACAGCAACTACAGTTATGACAAGCATAGGTACCATGCTTCGTCATCACCTTTAATCCAGATCCTACACTACTAAAATCCTTAAATCCAAGTATGCATTTTAATGTTCGCATATTTCGATAACTAAATTGAGGCCTATCACCTACTATCAGTTTAACATCTTCTTGTGCTAATAAAACCTTCCAATATTTACTTATTACATTCCTAATAGCATATGTCATAGAATTAAATGAAGTAATAAACCTTAAGCCAGACTCATTACTTGAAACTACTGGTAAACCATCTCCCTCATTAGATGTCCCAAGAAAAATAGGTTCGTAAAGTGTATCCCTATGTGATATAACATAACATGTTCTTTAATATTTGAAAGTAGTTCCACAGGATAGCCACTTTTCTTAAATTCTTCATATGTTTCATCTATCTGTTTTAGGAATACCTCATTCATAGTGTTTAGTCTGCTGGTCCTAGCCATTTGAGCTTTAACTATACCTTTAAACACATGAGGTGCATGCATACTGGTTGCATGTAAATACCTACCAGATGCTACCTCCTTCTTAAATACCATTGTATCAATACTATTATTATGCTTTATGACTGTAATATCTAAAAAATTTATAGATAGATCCGAGACTTCTATCTTAAATTTCAGAAAGGTAGTTGTATCATTTAAATATGAAATATAATCCATAAGTTCAGGAGTCCCTTCCAGAAAGGAAACAATCATCTACAAACCTGTGATAAAAAATAAGATTATTATTCAAAAATTTTTCACCATCAGTCACATATTCCTTCTCCCATTGGTAAAGAACAAGGTTGGCATACGTATTTGCCACCGGTGTGCCCATTGCTACCCCTGTTTGCTGCAGGTAACAATTATTGTCAAAAAGAAATATGTTGTTCTTCAATACCAAATCCAATAACATGCAGATATTCTCTATATGTCTAGTTGTAAACTTGGAACAATGTGTTAAGAAACTTCTTATTGAATCTACACCGTGGTCATTGGGAATGACGGTGAATAAATGAATTGATATCCATAACTACCATGTATATATTATTAATACTTATATCCAATGCCTTTATGTTCAAATAACAATGTCTTAATTTAACAAGGAAATCAGATGTGTCTTTAAGCACTGTTTTACATTTAATTAACAAGGGTTGTAACTGCTTCTGCAGATAAAGGGAAATCGGCTCAGTTATCCAGCCCTTTCCAGATACAATTGGTCTCATCGGGGGGTTATCCTTAGACTTATGTACCTTAGGGACTCCATATAATTGTGGTATAACGGGGCATGATACTGTAAAAAAATGAAACAGGTCTAACGTAATATCATTTGACAACTGGAGCTCATATATACACATATTCACATAACTAATACATCTCTTAACTTCTAAAGCTGATATTTGTTTAAATGCTGCTTCATCTCTAAGCAATAACATTACAGAATGTATATATGTGCATTAATCCATAATGACTGTAGAGCCTCCTTTGTCCGCTTTCTTAATAATGATATTAGGGTTATCCTTCAGCTCATTCATAGCTACATACTCCGAACGTGTAATGTTAAAAAACTTATTACTTCTTTCACATGCATAAATCTGTCTAATATCAGACTCACACAAGTTATTAAATGCTATTAAAACAGGTGGATAACAAGGTATAAATACACTACGTCTTTTACATAAATTAGTATCGTAACTTTCATTTTTAAAAATTAATTTCAATGCTATCGATCTCACAAACAATTTCAAGTCCGTTAGTACTTTAACCATATCCTCTTTACGAGTGGGTATGAAACCCAACCCTTTATCCAATACGGCAATATGCTCCATGGTTAGGGAAAAAACTGATAAGTTAATACCTGCCATCATCTTCTGGCTAATTTGGACTGTTTTGGCGGGCTATCGTTTTTCCGTTTTACTTCCATTGTTAGATTTGTATCCCTAAATTTCGTTCTTCTCCTCGAGGTTGACCTAGTTGCAACATTCTTTTCTTTATCCTTTACACGTTCTGCTTGTAATTGAAACGGTTTAGTAAAAAAGTTTGTTAAAGTTTTTTGAGAACCATGTAACGAAGGATTCACCTCCCCTTCATTACCAGACTTGGCGTGGTTGTCTATACTAGCCTGTTCCACAACTTGTGCTCCATCGTGCATTGCTGATGATGTCTTACGTGATGGGCCAGCATCCAATCCGGATATCGATTTCTGTCCTTCCTTCGGCGGTAAATTTAAAGACGCATTCACCATTTCTGGAAAGTCATCTAGCGAATCTAAAGGTGTATTAATAGACGTTTGCTTTGTAGTGTGGAATACATCCTTATTCACTCTACTGATAGATCTATTCCTGTGATCTATAGCATTGTAGGTCGTCTCATTTTTGGGCCAGGAGAATATATTCCCTATTTGATAATCAGCCATATCATGCAGGCTAGGGGAAGAACGAAATTTAGGGATACAAATCTAACAATGGAAGTAAAACGGAAAAACGATAGCCTGCCAAAACAGTCCAAATTAGCCAGAAGATGATGGCAGGTATTAACTTATCAGTTTTTTCCCTAACCATGGAGCATATTGCCGTATTGGATAAAGGGTTGGGTTTCATACCCACTCGTAAAGAGGATATGGTTAAAGTACTAACGGACTTGAAATTGTTTGTGAGATCGATAGCATTGAAATTAATTTTTAAAAATGAAAGTTACGATACTAATTTATGTAAAAGACGTAGTGTATTTATACCTTGTTATCCACCTGTTTTAATAGCATTTAATATCTTGTGTGAGTCTGATATTAGACAGATTTATGCATATGAAAGAAGTAATAAGTTTTTTAACATTACACGTTTGGAGTATGTAGCTATGAATGAACTGAAGGATAACCTTAATATCATTATTAAGAAAGCGGACAAAGGAGGCTCTACAGTCATTATGGATTAATGCACATATATACGTTCTGTAATGTTATTGCTTAGAGATGAAGCAGCATTTAAACAAATATCAGCTTTAGAAGTTAAGAGATGTATTACTTATGTGAATATGTGTATATATGAGCTCCAGTTGTCAAATGATATTACGTTAGACCGGTTTCATTTTTTTACAGTATCATGCCCCGTTATACCACAATTATATGGAGTCCCTAAGGTACATAAGTCTAAGGATAACCCCCCGATGAGACCAATTGTATCTGGAAAGGGCTGGATAACTGAGCCGATTTCCCTTTATCTGCAGAAGCAGTTACAACCCTTGTTAATTAAATGTAAAACAGTGCTTAAAGACACATCTGATTTCCTTGTTAAATTAAGACATTGTTATTTGAACATAAAGGAATTGGATATAAGTATTAATAATATATACATGGTAGTTATGGATATCAATTCATTATTCACCGTCATTCCCAATGACCACCACGGTGTAGATTCAATAAGAAGTTTCTTAACACATTGTTCCAAGTTTACAACTAGACATATAGAGAATATCTGCATGTTATTGGATTTGGTATTGAAGAACAACATATTTCTTTTTGACAATAATTGTTACCTGCAGCAAACAGGGGTAGCAATGGGCACACCGGTGGCAAATACGTATGCCAACCTTGTTCTTTACCAATGGGAGAAGGAATATGTGACTGATGGTGAAAAATTTTTGAATAATAATCTTATTTTTTATCAGAGGTTTGTAGATGATTGTTTCCTTCTTTGGAAGGGGACTCTACCTGAACTTATGGATTATATTTCATATTTAAATGATACAACTACCTTTCTGAAATTTAAGATAGAAGTCTCGGATCTATCTATAAATTTTTTAGATATTACAGTCATAAAGCATAATAATAGTATTGATACAATGGTATTTAAGAAGGAGGTAGCATCTGGTAGGTATTTACATGCAACCAGTATGCATGCACCTCATGTGTTTAAAGGTATAGTTAAAGCTCAAATGGCTAGGACCAGCAGACTAAACACTATGAATGAGGTATTCCTAAAACAGATAGATGAAACATATGAAGAATTTAAGAAAAGTGGCTATCCTGTGGAACTACTTTCAAATAGTAAAGAACATGTTATATCACATAGGGATACACTTTACGAACCTATTTTTCTTGGGACATCTAATGAGGGAGATGGTTTACCAGTAGTTTCAAGTAATGAGTCTGGCTTAAGGTTTATTACTTCATTTAATTCTATGACATATGCTATTAGGAATGTAATAAGTAAATATTGGAAGGTTTTATTAGCACAAGAAGATGTTAAACTGATAGTAGGTGATAGGCCTCAATTTAGTTATCGAAATATGCGAACATTAAAATGCATACTTGGATTTAAGGATTTTAGTAGTGTAGGATCTGGATTAAAGGTGATGACGAAGTATGGTACCTATGCTTGTCATAACTGTAGTTGCTGTGGGGATATATTCAAGTATGAGAATAATAAATCACCCCAGATTGACACTTTTGTACATCCTGTGTCAAGAAAAATATTTACTTTTTATTGTTATGCTACTTGAGCTACTAACCATGTGGTTTATTTAGCAACCTGTGAGATCTGCCCATCATTTTATGTGGGAAAGACCACAAGGAAACTCAGAGAGAATTATAGAACATAAGTCTAACATTAGACTATGTAATGAAAATAATGCATTGTATAAGCACATTCAAACCCATGGAGCTACTCATCGTTTTAAATTTAGAGTAATTGACTGCTTAACGGTAACTAATAGAGGAGGAGATTTGTCTAATCTCCTAGACCTCAGGGAATATGAATGGATAGTGAGACCCACAGCCGATATATTTCCTGGTTTAGATGTTAGTGTATCATTAAAACCTATCTTGACAAGGATACAACAGACTAGATTAAAGTAATTTTCTACATATTGAGTATAATGTGAATACATTTTGATACAGCTTATTTGAGGTATATATGCTTTATAAATATTTTAAATGTATTTTAATCTTATATCTCATTTTTTATTATTAATCATGTGATCATGGCTGCGGGTCACATGATTTCTATTTTGTATTTAAATAGGCGTGTTTTATTGTACCTTATGTTATGCATTGAGAAAGGGTTGTTTAACCTGAAAGCTTTGTTGTCTTCATAAAGGTTTTTTTCTTACTCAACTGTTGCTGTTTTTTGGATTTGAATATACTGCTCAGTGCTAGGATTATACCAGTCTGAGAGATGCAGTCTGAAAGCTCCATAATGTCTGTCATCATATAGTCCACAGAGGTAAAGCTCAGGTCATTTACACATATATAGACTGTGATGGAATTATACTGGTACCCGTGGAGTAATGACTTGTTGGTTGGGAGGATGGCCTAATGGTTAAGGTGTTTGCCTTGCAAACACAAGGTACAGGGTTTGAATCTCAAAGGGGATAATTGGCTAGGCTTAGAATGGCTCACAAGGGCAGTTAGCCTAGTAC
Source organism: Protopterus annectens (assembly GCF_019279795.1). NCBI lineage: Eukaryota > Metazoa > Chordata > Ceratodontiformes > Protopteridae > Protopterus > Protopterus annectens. The sequence continues at coordinate 424,308,516 of NC_056743.1, read as the reverse complement.
TAACCTATGAACCTATGAGTGTGTGCATGATTTGGCAGATAGTGGCTTCAGATAAGCAGCCAACAGTCATCATCTCCTTGCTCATCCTGTTTAGAGGGGCATCAGTACATCTTACAGTGGAGTATGAATAATCATGGACCTGATGAATAAAAATATAGGAAACCTCCAAACACTGGACCCCCAACCCAGTTCGGCTTTGTCAAGGGCAAGTCATGCCTGCTCAATCTGGTGGACTTCTTTGAGAAAGTCACTACGGCCACGGATAAGAGTACAACATTGCATACTGCCTACCTTGGGAACTGCTGATTTGAAGGCTCAGTGCCTGTTATTCTAAAAGTGTATTGGTTCTGGTTTAAGCACTTGGGCTTCAGGCCAGTTATTTTACATTAAGAAGGTTCGTGGTCTGCACTCTTGTGTGAGGAGAGGCTGGACTCTGCCCTTCTGAGCTGGGAATTTCTGGTTAAAGGCTTATAGTGCCTGCATATTTGAACTGTTTCTTACTGGAATTGGTGTGCCTTGTTTGCTGTAGCATAGACTAGATCCAGGCCTGCTGAATCTAGCTTTGTTTGTATAACTTGAGCACTTATCCTGGCCGCCTTTTTTGGAGAAGGTTCCCCTGCACCCTAGTGGCGGGAGTGTGCAGCTAGAACTTGTCTGATTGAAGACTACATGAACAAGGCTCAGTTTTCAGATTTTTTTACTGGTTAATTGGGTAATTTGTTTAAAAGCTTTTTCTGATTGCTTGTAGTCATCTAAAGCGGTTTTAAGTGTTTTTTTTTTACTGTTTGTAGTCTTTTAAAGCTGTTTTAAGTGTATTTTTTACTGTTTTTGCCTTATCTTTTCAAACTTTTTTTCCTTGTTTCCCACCTTTCTAAGCTAGTATAGTCCAGTTTTCAGGCTAGTGCTGAATTCAGGGCTGTTACAATTTTCTGAGTTGCCCATACATTACTTGGATAGAGGGAGGCTTCTCTGTTCACCTGTGAGAGAGGGAGTTTTGAGCAGCCATCTGTCCCTGGAGAAGTGGTTCCAGCCCAGAAGTTAGTAGTTTATAGGCCATTTTGGGCTAATTTCCATCTGTTTCATTCCCCTGCTTTAAAACCGCGTTTGCAGTGTTTTGCATGTTCGGGCAGTGCCGGTTAGCTAGGGCTAAATTTATCCTGGCTCCACCAAGTCTCCTCTTCAGTTTTTCCCTTGAAAGTAGTCTAACTCTCAACCTAAGCACTTAAAAAGCATCCTACAGTCCAGCACGTGCTCAGACCTAATAGCAAGCACTAATATACCCAGACTCTTGATTGCCCAGCAGGGCAAGGCTCATTATTCACCCCTCACCAACCAAGCGACTAAACAGCTTACCCTACTATTCAGGCATGACCAAAGGGCAGTTTCAGGTATACTCTCCAGTCCAGCTGGTGAACCTGGGTATACTGAGGCAGTGTTACAACTGCCTCATGTTCACAGACAACCCTCTCCTCCTACCACAAAACATTAACATAAGCGAGAGATGCAGTTATAAAGCTAAATTGGAGGCTAAGCTCTCTCCACCCAAGACTGTAACAGGCAGTCATGAGGAGAAGGTTAACACTTGCACCACACCTCCAGCCTCACATAGACATACTAAACCAGCACTGGCAAAAAATACACAAATATTCAAAATCATACTCGGAGGCTCTAAATAAAAACCTGCAAAAGCATCACAGACCTCCAAAGCAGACGCCCAAAAAACCTGCACCTCCCGTCACAAACCAGACAACACATAAAACACAAAATCAGTGTGCCGCACAATCACAGCCCTTAAGGCGAAATAACATACCTAACACACTAGTAATAGGAGACTCTATAGTCAGGCACACTGACGTTCCACTCACTAGGCTGGACAAGTAGAAGGTTACTGTTAGCTGCCTGTCGGGAACCAGAATCCACCACATAACACAAGTACTCAGGTCACTCCAGAACAAGTACAAATATGACTGTCTTTGTTCATGTTGGTGTGAATGACCTGAGACATACCTCCCTGGACTACATAAAAAGAGACATGGAAGAGCTCTCTGTGATCATGTAGCCCAGGCGGGTGTGACCTTGAGTAGCATCCTGCCCTCACCAAGAATGATACCGCAGTATAAAGAAAAAATGATCAATTTCAACAATTGGCTAAACTTCTGGTGTCATTCAAAGGGGATCCAGTGTCTGTCAGCCTGGACGACATGCTCGACAGGCTTCGTTGCTTTGCAAGAGACGGCTTGCACCTGTCACCCCTAGGCTTTCAAATACTAGCCAAGGCTCTTGTTGCTCCCCATAGTGCCTTTTTTAGGCAAGGCTTAAAAGTCAAACCCACTTCCATAAACAGCACAAATAAAAAAAAAAAAAAAAGAGGGTTATGCTACTCGACGCCAAGAGTTTAAATCTCAAAATGCATGCGCTCGAAGCACTCCTTAGTATGGAGAACATCGACATCTGTGCAGTAACTGAAACCTGGTTCAAGGCTCCACAGAGCACCCCAGCACTACCGGGCCACAGAACATGGACCGAAACACAAAAGGAGGGGGTGCATCCATATTCATCAAGGATACGTACACCTCCAGGTTAGTGGTGCAGCATGATACCTCCGAGATCATCCATGTGCAACTAACATCAGGCAAATCTGCAATGCAAATTGTGGCCTGCTACAGATCACCCTCCATGACCCAGGACCACCACTCCTCCTTTCTGGAGACTCTGGAAAACATGAAGGCCCTACAGAACACCCTGATATTGGGCGATTTCAATTACCCTACCGTTAACTGAGAAAAATACTCAAGTACAAACTCCCAGGTCCAGCGCTTCCTGGAATTTATCAACTCAAATGCCCTGGATTAACTGGTAAACTCCCCTACCAAAAGTGATAGCATATTGGATCTGGTCATCACCAACATGGGCAACAGGTGTTCCACACCGGAGGTCAACCCATCACTGGTTAGATCAGACCATAAACTAATCACTCTGGATGTCCACACCACCTCCAACCAAGGAAACCACAGTGAAAACTTTTCTATAGGAAACTTTCCTTACTTAGAGCTGGTAAGTTTCACAGCCCCCACACTAAAGGATAACAGTGTCCAAAATGCAGGAACCTATGTAAATGCACTCTATGAGCACCTACAAGGATGCATTGATCGTGCCATCCCTAGCAAAACCAAGACTTACTCCCCTAAGAGAAGGAAACCAGTCTGGTGGACCCCTGCCATAAGCAGGCTATACAATAGGAGGAGGAAACTAGTTCATAAAAAAAGCAAATCCCAAGAAGGAAAGACATCCCTGATCAGTATCAGTAAGAAACTAAGGTCCTTCATAAAATCCTCCAAGGCTAACGTCGAAAGAAAAATAGCCAAGGATTTGAAAGATAACCACAAAGCGTTCTTTAGCTATGTCAAGAATCTAAGTGGCAACTCGCAGACATGCTCTGAGCTAGTGCAAAATAGCACAAAATATACTGAACCCACTGATATTGCCAATATCCTGACAGATTCAGTGCAAACTTCACCCCCCTCTCACCCCCAAAAGGGCCCACAACAATACCGGAAAAGTGTGGTGTCCCAGAAATCACAGATGCACAGGTGAAAACAGCCCTTTCAAAAGCCAAAAGCACAGCGTCAATGGGGCCAGATGGTGTCCCAGGTTGCGTCTTGCACGAACTACAGAACGAACTAACCCCCCACCTAAACACACTGTTCAACCTCAGCCTCTCCACAGGCTACATGCCCATAGAATGGCGCACAGCAACTGTTATTCCACTCCACAAAGGAGGGGCCACAACTGACCCTGGTAACTATCGCCCCATAAGCCTGACTAGACTGGTCTACAAGGCTATGGAGCGCATCATCATGGAACTCAACAAAGATATTGGGAACCTCCAAACACTTGACCCAACCCAGTTCGGCTTTAAGGGCAGATCATGCCTACTAAACCTGGTTGACTTCTTCGAGACAGTCACCAAGGCAATAGATGAGGGGAAGGTAGTTCACACAGCCTACCTTGACCTCACCAAGGCTTTTGACGCCATTCACCACTCTGGAATTATAGAAAAACTCATCAGCCTGTACGTCACGAGATGGGTTGCCATCTGGCTTACAGACAGAACTCGCATGGTAAGAATTGCGGGCTCCAGGTCCGACTCTAAACCAGTCACAAGTGGTGTCCCACAAGGCTCGGTCCTGAAGACCCCCTACTGTTCAGCATATTCTTCTGAGAAGTACAGGCAAACACAGGAGGACTATGGCTAACCAACTTCGCTGATGACTGCAAACTGGGATCCATAATTGACTCTCCGGCTGACACGGACATTCTCCAAAAGGGCCTTACTGAGACGGACATCTGGTGTCAAAGTCATGGTCTCAAGCTAAATGCCAAAAAATGCACAGTCATCCCGTTTGGGAAAAACAAAACACCCATGAATTACCACATAGGTGGCAGCCCCCTTAATACAGAAGAGGTAATAAGAGATCTGGGGACCATGGTAGATAGTAATCTCTCCTTTGACAATCATATTGCCAAAGTAGTTAGGAAATCCTTCTATGTAGCCCATCTAATTACTAAAGGGTTTGCATCTAGAAATAGAGGTTATAGTGCCCCTCTACTCATCACACCCGTCATAGAGCACAATGCCCCGTTTGGGATGTAACTCCCAAGACGCTTCCAACAGTGGAAAGACCACAAAAGTACCTCACCAAGAGGATTACTGTCCTCAAGCATATGTCCTATGCAGCCCAACTGGAAAAACTTCAGCTGTACTCAGTGGCATATCGCGTACTCAGAGGTGATCTCTGCCTGACTTACAAAGCCATGTCCAACTCAGAATTGATGGACATGCTCCACCTAAAGAAATCCAAGTCACTGCGAGCCACTCACTCTAGTGAGCTAAACCTCGCCACAACAATAAATAGAACATGCTGGAGGGATACATTCCTGTCACAGAGACTCCCCATGCTTTGGAACAAAATTCCTAACTACATTAGGCAGAGCCCCTCACTAACACTCTTCACGAGAAACCTTGACGAGTGGATGGGTAACGGAAAATAGACCCCTAGGGTCACTTCATTGTCTCCTCTTGACAGAGGCTCAGTTAATTAATGGGACAACGAAAGCTGACACTCTGGCTAGGCTTATAAATGCCATTGGGCAGATAGCCTAGTTACCCACCTATGAACCTATACCTTGACCGGGCTAAGGCATTTGACACAATTCCCCACTCTGGTGTTCTAGATAAACTCATAAAACTGGGTATAAATCCCTACATTACCAGATGGATAGCCAAATGACTCGTGGACAGAACACATTTCATTAGAATGGGAGACTCCAGATCCAGTAAAAGGCCAGTTACTAGAGGTGTGCCACAGGGCTCAGTGCTGGGACCTCTCCTATTTGTAATATACTTCTCTGAAGTCCAGGCTAATGAAGGCCTTTGGCTGACTAAGTTTGCTGATGACTGCAAGTTGGGGTCGATCATTGAATCCTCCAGCGATATCCATCAGAAGGGGCTGACTCAGAGAAATGATTGGTACCAGAGCCATGGCCTAAAACTAAATGAAAAAAATGCGTAATCATACCCTTGGGAAGTCACATACTGTTGCAAATTACAACATTAATTGCACACCCATGGGAGTGGATTCAGAAGTGAGGAATCTAGGTACACAGATAGTATCCTGAACTTGACCATCATGTGTCCACTTTGATGAAGTCCTGTGTGGCACAGCTTATAAATAAAGATATAACATACAGATCCAAGGAAGTTAGTCCCACTATACTTCCCCTCGTCAGACAAATAAGCAAGTACAATGTACCTTTCTGCATGCACTTGACAAGGCAATTGCAACAGCCTGAACTGCCTCAGAGGTACTTTACAAAAAAAAATACAGGATGTAAACAACATGTTTGTGAGGATTGACTAAATGTCCGATCCCTTTACTCTGTCTCCTACTGACTATTAACAGGTGATCTATGCCTAACCTACAAAGCACTCTTAAATCCAGCCCTGATGGAACTTTTGGACATTTGGAAGACAAACTTCATGAGGGACACCTGATCTATGGATCTAAACATTGTCTATGATGCAAAAAATGCGTCTCTGAAATTACCCTTTCTCTGGATCAGGCTTCTTATTCACGTAAGGCATAGCCCTTCCCTGACCTCCTTCAAGTGCAGTTTGGATCAATGGATGGGGAATATTAAATTCAATCCTACGGCGGCATCCATGTCACTTAAGGACAGGAGTAATCTGTAAACTACTCTTAAAGGCATAGGCATAAATGTAAGTCATTCTCTAGCCCTTAGAGATGGAAAATCTGGTAACATTCTGGTAATATTGTCTAGGCTTGTAAGGGCTCTTGAATATTTGCCTAGTAATTTCCTATGAACTGAGTGTACTATGATGAGAATCTTGGGAAGCGTGTTTGCTTGCCTTAGGGGCTTTGTGTTTGGGACTCCACTGAGAGTGACAGTATGTGTGGTGGTGGGGTTTTTTGAGTGCCTTTGTGTTTGCTGAGACGTAGCATTTTGACAATGGGTTATCTAGATCTTTGTTTAGGAAGATTGATTTTAAGTGCCTCAGCAGCCTGTGTATGTTATGTGCTGTGTGAGGTACGTGTTCTCTGCGTGGTTTCGACAACCTGATGCGCACTTGTATACAAGAGTTTAGCCTCTAGTATCATTGTGTAAGTACACCTCCCACATACTGTCTGCTTCTTTAAGGATTAAGTGATTGTCAGTAAACAGGAGACAATTGCTACATTGTCTTAAGATGCCCATATCTACCAAGATGGCAGCAGAGAAGTTAGGAATTTGCATATCCATACTGCCCAGTCCTTTGCTTTATGGGATACAAGGGCTGGTCTATTGGTGTTCAAAGTAGCATTGCCACCTATCTCGTATTTTTCTGGACTGCTCAGAAATCAGAATGTTAGTCCAGTAGCCCAGAAAGCACTATACAAACTCCAGTATTCTGTTTATCTGTACAAACAGAATTGTGGAGTTTGTAAAAACGCAGACTCAGATGAGGTTTTTAATTGAAAATAATCACTAACACAATGATCAGACTTCCTAAAGAAGGGGAAAAAATAAAATAAGGCATCCCATCTCATAATGACATATGTAGTGACATCATAAAATGGGTGGAAAAGTGGGTGGGGTGTGCAGGGAAATGGGCGGAGAGAGACATGGCTGTGAGTAGTACAAGTGATGTGGATTTTGGCCCGGTTTCTGCCACATAGAATGGTGGCATTGCTAGTTAGAAGGCTACTGAGGGTGCTTTATTGGTGCATACTAATAGGGGAGCTTTACTGGATAAGATTTTACGAAACACTACTAAATTCTACTAACTTTAATATTTACACAGTACTGAATTCTACTAAATCTGCAGGCTCTGCCACTCTCCCATCTAGCTACTCTAAGCGTGTCGACGTACAAGGTATTTTAAATATATTGCTACATCACATGGTACATTTTTATAGGTTCATAGGATGATACTAGGTTATTGGCCCGGAGGCCCTTATAATCCTAGCCAAGAATTTGTCCCATGTTCCCTCAAAGTCAGCACCTGTTTCCCCTGTCCAGCAGGGACACAGGTGGGATCCCAGGGGTGTATTTTCTGTTTACCATCCAATCATCTAGGTTCCTCTTAGAGGGCTAGAGAGGTATTCTGCTTGACATAGAGAGGGAGTCTATTCCACAGATAGAGTCTTTGGGACACATATCCATCCCATCAACAAGTTCTATTAATGTCACAGACCAGGTTAAGGCCTTGCGTGTGGGTTGCACGAGTGGAGTTTGACTTACAGATATGTAGCAACTCCATCAAGGCTGGGTCTGAGATGGCCTTGTATGCCATACACAGGTCACTTTTGAGGAGTCTGTATGAAACTGAGTAGAGGGACATGGTGTTTAGCCTATCTGTATAGGTGTTTGAGACCCTGGATTTTCCTGGTTAAGACCCTCTGTGGTCTCTCCAGCTGCTGCATGAGCTTTGCAAGGTACATGCCGAAGGAGGCATTGTACTCAATAAATGGGTCTGACCTCCTTGTTCCTGGATGAAATGCCCTTATTTATAAGGTGGGCCATGTAGAAAGCCTTCCTTAGAACAGAGGCAACATGCTGGTAAAAAGTCATGTTGCTGTCAACCTGGGTGCCCAAGTCCCTCAAGACTCATTGCATGCTTAGTACGTAGTAATTAATGTGATAATTAGTGGGGATTCCATTTTCCCCAAAGTTTGAGAACATGCTTCTGGCACCAGTCATTAGTTTGGGTAAGGCCCACATGGAGGATGTTCACATCAGTAGGGAAATTTAAGACAGCGCCCAGCTTGCATTCATGTGCAAACTTGGTCAGCCACAGACCACTGGGTTTGGCTTGCACCTCAGAAAAGTATATCCCAAACAGCAGAGGCCCCAAGACCGATCCTTGTGGTATACCGCTGGTTACGGGTCTACTACTAGAGGTGACTTCTCCAATTTTGACTGAGTGGGTTCTGTCAGTGAGCCAGTTAGCTACCCATCTGGTAACATACGGGTTGATGCCTAGCTGGGAGAGTTTATCTATTATTCCCAAGTGGGGAATAATGTCGAAGGATTTGGCTAGGTCAAGGTAGGCGGTGTGCACTGTCTTCCCCTTATCCATGGCTTTGGTGACTCTCTTGAAGAATTTGACCAAGTTGAACAGGCATGATCTCCCTTTGACAAAACCAAACTGTGTGAGGTGAAGTGTTTGGAGGTTGCCAATGTCCTTGTTTATAAGGTTCATGATACTGTGTTCCATGGCCTTGCATATCAGGCTAGTTAGGCTGATAGGCCTGTAATTGCCTGGGTCAGCGGACGCTCCACCTTTGTGTACAGGGATGACAGTGTCCTCCATTCAGCTGGGACAAAGCTAGTGCTCAGGTGGCTACTGTACTGAGCACTGCTAACCCATGCAAACGCACACAATTTATAGTAACACAGAAAACTAATTAATGAGACTCTGGCCAATAAAATGACCACACTGAGTCCTTCTGTGTATTTCCCAACTCAGATATGCCAGGCAAACGCCTCCTGCCACAAGATGATTAAACCCAGTCCTGCTAATGTAAAATCATGGTAGAAGAGATCCACAGACACAATGGTACCACAAACCGCTTAAACAGCTAGCTGGAAATCCCATGATAAAGGCAATTTCAAGACAGTCTTACAGTGGTAATAGTGAGAGGAAGAGCAATTTGTTTTACAAAAAAAAATTCAGTGAAATGCACACAAAAGAAGGAAATAGTAGCAATCACTCAAAATTATTTTTGAAATGATTTTGTTGATATGCATTGGTGGTTTGAGTTTCAGAATCGTGAGAATATTGCTTCAGTTAGTCTACATGTCCCCCCTGTTTGTGTGGGTTGCGTCAGGGTGCTCAGTTTTCCTCCCATATTCCAAAGACATGCAGTAACTGGATTGAAGTGACACCCCAACCCTGTGTGTAAAAAATGGGGAAAGGGGTTATAGATGGATGGATGGATAAATTTACTAGGGTTGTTAGAAATGTTTGGTTATGTCAGATTTAATTTTATTGCAGGGGCATACTCGGAAGGGTTTAAAACCAATAGGAGTGATGGATCATGAAAATGAGGAGATGTTGTGCGGACAAGGACTGCATAGTATATAGTAATGTTGCTATATGGTAGATCCTGGTGTGAAAATGGTAGCAATGATAAAGATTAAAGGTGGTAGAAAACAGGAGCCTTGAGAAATGACAGTGCAAACCTCTGTGTAAAATAAGTAATACGAGAGCCACTTATTGTATAGGTAAAACAAATTACCAATTTGTTGTTAAAATACCGAGGGATAATGGAAGAGGTTTTATTTTTTGATAGCTTAAAGGAGCAGATGAGGATATTTTGAGACACAGGAATCCTGGAATGTTTGTTACAGCGGCATAATTAGATTGTGAGGTTGAGGGGTGAGTCTGGATAGTTAGTAAGATATAATGGAAAAATGTTAAAAATTGTGAATCTAATGGTGTTTGGACTTTGGTGATTATATGTAGAGGTAAAGCATTTAAGAATTATTATTCATTGTGGCTATAAAGCATATCCGTTTTAAAGCTGGAACGAACTGGTGATGCTTAAATGGATGGATTGCTAAGATGCTGTACTGCATGGAAGCACTAATGACTTGCAGAGGGGATCACACTAAAATAATTGGAAGGATGAGATGATCACAAAATGAGCTGTGGTGACCCTTGTGTAACTATAGCTTTTGTAAGATACTGTCTTTTCTCATACTGTTAAAGCTGAGAAATACTGATCATTCATCTTAATATGGAAGAGGGTAGTGTGCTAAGAATGATTCTGAATATATTTTAAAGGATGTACTTTGGACCTTAACCTGCTGACAGAATGCATTTTAGTAAAACTGAAAAAGAACTGCTCAAAGATGGGAGGAGTAAATAAAAAAATGTAGATTTGATGCAAGATATGAAGTACAACACTAGGTGTATGTATATAAAAAAGGAATCTTAGAAACGTTGGACAGTTGATTCAGGTTGCAGGTGTTACAGCCAAGTTGTCTGCCGCAAATGAAGCTCAGCAGTTACAGATATTTCAAACAGTGACAGCGTACTATCACAAAGATTAAAATAAAGTTAGCCAGAATGCTTTTTTACATCGAGGTGGCTGTGGCACTTGTATAGGGATTCTACCCCCTCCCCCATCAGAGTAAGAAAAAGTTACTATTTGTAATCTGTTTTTACAATTACTTCCAGATGCTCCAACCTTATAATTAGACCTGAGGTTCTGAAGTGGTGAAGCACTACAGGGTATGAAGGAGGGATGCAGCCTAACTGCAGAAATGTATTCAAGATATGCATGCAGATTAATTCAGTGTAGTACATTTTGCTGTTAGCATTTACCATTGCACTGATGATTCACTACTTCCTTACCAAAAGTTTGCAATAGGTTTGTAATTTAGCTGGGTTGGTTGCAAGGCCACCCTTATGGAGTGACTTCACCACCACTGTGCACCCCTCATCAGGGCGACCCCAGTGTTTAAAATTAGGATCTGACTTAAGCTGACAAAAGTCACGTCCATTTCCACACATCACTTTCATTCCCACCCACAGTGTTGTTTTGCTTTGACATATCCTCTGAATCCACAGTTTCAGTTTCGTTTCAGCTCCCAGGATAAAGTAATCTTTGGATTTGTGTTCCTCTCCAATTTAACACTGGAATGAGGAACTATGCCCCCAGCTCCTGGCTCATATTTAAAATAAAGAAAGCTGTGTCAGGGAAAAGGGACATCAGTGTATACTAATTTTTAAATTTTGCATCACTCATGCTTCTACAGATGTACAAGCAACCCGCTCAAAAAATAGTGCATTTGTTTAGTAATATTCAGAAATTGGCATATATCAAACTAGAACAGAAGAGTGCGTCTACTAATGCTCCAACCTTCTGTCACACACTTACTTTCTATGGAATTACTAGCAGGTCAGAAAGTCACTGCACCACGCTAGTACTAGTAGTCAAAAAGCAGAGTACAGTAAAACATGAAAGAAAGAGAAATACAGTTTCCACTATTGTTTCCCTGACTGAGATGCTTTCTGTAGGTAGAAGCCATGTCATAAAATTGTTGTAGATGGCCAGGATTCACAATCACCACAGAATAAAATATGAAATGAAAGAAACAAAAAACTCTTGTTTGCTAATGTTTTAGCAGTAATGATGTGCTTTCTGGAGTAGCAGCAGCAGTCCGATCATAAAATGCTTGAACGGCTACTTTTCTCAATGGGTAAATGTGCAGATTAAACTAATGAATGGCTCACAGGGAAAGCTGTTGTCAGGACAACTGCAATTTGAGCTGGAATTTGGCAAACACCTTTGAAACTTCCTTCAGGCACTCTTCCCCCACCCCCACCCCCCTCAGCTAAAGGTGAGCATGCTCAGAAAGGCAAACCTGAAATGTAAACAAAGGCTGAATCAAAACAAAAAATCCCTGGGACTGTCCCTTTAAGTTAAACAGTTTGAGTGTATCTACAAGGACATGCTTAACTCAATTAATTTAGCAACCAAGTACATTAAGTCCTATGGAGGAAATACTTTTGGTCTTGGTTAACACACTAAATGATTTTTTAGAGACAATTGGGAGTAAAGATTAAAATATTTAAATGTATACTACAAGTAAGTTTACACATTTATTTACAGTTATGCATTTATTCTTTTATTAATTGTTTTCTTTGTTTCTTATATTTTGATACATGGGAAGGGGCCGAAATAAGTTCACTGGGATTAGTGTACCACTGCTGACAACAAATGTAAATCCAACTATAGCCTTCTCACACACCCCCATTCCCCCACCACAGTCTTGAAACAGTTGATTATTCAGGTACACCCTTGCTTTTGATATTATCTAGCAAATGCGGACAAGTTGATCTCCAGTGCTTCTCTTTGTACATCTCTGTTAGTTCTGAGTCTATATTTTACTGGAGGCCAATTTGCAGGATATCTGCATTACTTTGCCAGTACAAAAAACAAGTACAGTTGAACACTGCCCTTTTTTTTGTGATCAGAAGATAAACTGAAAATTTTTAGTCCAGTTGCCACCACTGTATTTTCCATATTTGCTGGTAAATTATAACAAACTGCAGGATTTCTAATAATTCAACTGAAATCCATGCAACCTTATCAGTGTTTTCTCTGACTTATTTGACTTGTGGAATTAGAGATAAAGCCTTGTTTATTGTAGACCTAGATGTGGATTAACTTTAGGGCATCATCCTGTTTAACTAACCTATATTGTATTTAACATAAATCAAGACACTTCCACTTCTAGCCCCTGCCTGTATTGATCTAAATTTGCAATAGGCACTGTAACCTTACAGTACCAGAGTACGTTTTGTGGTTTTAAACTAAGTCTTAACAACACAGATGTATACATTCTCCAGAGTAAGGAGAACTTATAGGATGTGGAGTTTCATGTTTAGGCTCCTAGCATTGAGCAGTAGCACCTTAAGATTGCTTTGATTTTCATTTGTGTATTTACATGTTTATTTTGCTGTGCTGGTAGTGTTAGCACTTTGGCATTGCCTAGAAAAGGCTCTAAGGGGGTTGGATAAAGTTTTGGCCAATGTCCAAAAGCCCAGGTGCAGACCATCCATGGTAAAGCAACATGGTCTGATAACTATATCCTCCCATGCTGATAGATATTGGATCCTTCTGGACTAACACCAGAAAGTAAGCCAGTTGTTAAAATCTATCCTTTTCTGTTCATACTATGGCATCATCCTAGGTGAAGGTAGAATGTTGCTCAATGCTAGGCACTTTGCCCATCTGCGACACATATTTAGAAAGATCCAGAATGTCTTTTTTGTACATTTCAATTAGGTACATCTCTGGTCATTTTCACTTATATGGGCTATGATAGAATCGTATTGGTACGTGTGGTTCAGTGGCTTGAATGCATGCATGATATTATGGATCCTAGCTCAAGGTAGACACCTAACCATTATCTTTTTGTCCAACCTGATGAGAGGGGCATCAGTGTTTGCTGTACATAGAATCTGTTTGCTTGCTTTATGGGCTTTGTTATTTTAGAGACTATTGGGTGTAGGCTTGTGTGTGGTGTTAGGTGGTGTTTTACGTATATGCTTTAGTGACTGTTGAGGTATTGCTGTTAGATGGCTTAGGTGATCTTTGAGGTTTAAGTTTTTTTTAAGTGCCTCAGGGTAAGAAAGTCTGTGTGTGGTGAGCAGTATGTGTGTAGGATGTTGAGTGTGTGTTCATGACAACCTTGTTAATAAGCAGGATTTTAGCCTCCAAGAAAATTATGCAGCTACATCTCTCACGTACTGTGTTAGTTTCTTTAAGGATTAAATGGTTGTCAGAGTACATGAGACAATTGCTACATTGTCTCTGGATGCCCATATCTGCCAAGCTGGTCACAGTGACATTAGGAAAATGCATATCCATATTGTCAGGACCTGTATTAGGGTTAGTCTATTATGGTTGAAGGACTTGGTTTTACTGTCTAGGATTAAGGCTAACTGTTAGTGCTGTAATGTATTATTAGTGCTGTTCAACTCCCTAACTAGTCTTCCTAAGTTTAGCTGCATTCAAAGCCTTACCATGTTACAGGTTAAAGCCCTACGTAATGGCTTTAGGTAAATTTTATAGTCCAAGTCTTTGCTACTGTACAGGGCACTGCTAACAACTGCTGTACAGTGAGCAGCTCTGTGCAAACTTGCTTACTTTTCAGCTTTTTTTTTCTGTGGCTGTAAACTAGCTTCTATGCCATGTGGCTAATAAACAACTACACTTTGTGCTCCCTGGAGTGCTTCCCAACTCGAGAGACCAGGCACATAACTTCTGCAACAAAATGGATGACCCTGGAAATTCTTAATGCAAAAGTAACACTCGCGTATGGACAAACACCGAACAGCTAAGTCCCTGGCTGGATCGCCCTTCTGCATTGCGATTTAAATCAATGCAGATCAGTAAACCAGCAAATGGATTTTTTCCGGCAAACAGTTGCTTAAATGTTTTGAAGATACTGTAAAACTTTAATGATCTTTTCAATTAGAAAGTGCACAAAAATACAGTAAAGTTCCTTATCTCAGGCTGGATGGCTCTGGATGCAGTAAAAACAACTTGGATTCACAGTCGACAGCCAAGCTTTGTTGAGCTCTATGGGAATGAGCTCAGCAATAAATGACTACACTCAGAGTCCTTGTTGTGCATTTCCAAACTCTGATTGACCAGGCTATCACCTACTTCCACTAGATGATTACTTTGGATACCTTGTGTTTTTTGTTTTTTTTTTTTACATTAAGAGGACTAAGTGCAGTTGCTATCCCAGTAATTTAAACAGCTAGCTGGTTACTGATAATAAGGCGATATAAGGCTAGGTAAACCAACAGCAAGGCAAAATAAGACAATACAAGTCTGTAACAATGCCAAGCAGTTTAAATGCACCAGAGAGAATTTATAATTAGGGAGGTTTCCCAAGAGCAATACTGGTTGGATGGGTCGGCACTCAGAATTTGGATCTATGGAAAGCAGTGAAGGGAAGAAGTATTTAAATAGCTTATACAATTGACAGTAGTAGTAGAAGGGGTACTTTGGTAGTCAGATTACCATAAGGCGTGGAGTTAGACACACACAGTTTAAAACCAGGTCATAAAAAGAGGAGGGTTGGGGAAGCCACAGCAAGAGGCAGCAAGAGATTCACTTATCTGGTGTAGAGATACTCAGCAGCTGGATTCCTTTGTTTAAAGATGTAATCAGGAGGTGCTTCCAAAGCAGAGAAGGCTCAAGTCCAGTAACCCAATAGGTCACTTAACCTAAAGCAACTGACAGCTGTCCTCTAGCCTAACTGATCTACTAGTTTTCATTGCTTCATTTCTCCTGCTTCGGACTTCTGTGCATAAAGGTTATACTGCTTTATCTTCTTAAATGTAAAGTCAGCTTTGCACTTCAAATTACTCCAGTATCAGTAGATAGTTATCCTCTTACTTGACTAGTTTTGTATTCTGCATTCTTAGCATCATTTTTGTTAGGATATCACTTTGAGATATTAAGTGCTTTTATCAAATTCCTTAGATGATTTGCTGTCCAGATTTACGAATTAAATGTAAAAAAAAAAAAAAATGTTAACATTTTTGGAGCACACTAATTCTAGAGTTTTTGCAAAGAGCAGAGACACTTGAGTTGGCAATGTTATTACCACATTCCACTTTTCCAAAGCTTCACTAAACACATTAGGAAGCAGATTGCTTACTTATTGTAGAAAATATTCACATTATTTCTTGAGCCTTTGGTTAAGCTGCCATTCCCAGGTATTTATGGATGATATGGAGTACCACATTTGAAATTCTGGCTTTGTGTATGTATAACTGGGATTTCTGCATGGTATCCTGAATGATAGCCTCAGTTTCACCTGGAAATCTTTATATTTGATTGGGGAGGGGGGCATTTTTTTTTAATTTTGTTGAAAGCTGTGATGGAGAGGTATGCATTTTTCAGTACAGATAGGGTTGGATAGATGTACTGCTGCCCATACAGCTGAAAAGAGGTTGGTCCATTATACGGAAGAATATGAATGATTGAACAGTATACATGCAGTGATGAAGTGAGGACAATGTATGCTGCAATAAAGACTGTTTAGCTTGGAACAATTTGGATGGTCTTTCACTGTAAATAGAAATGTTAGAATTAGATATAACAAGCTCATTTCAAATGTTAAAACTCTGAAACTCACAAAGATTAAGGAGAAAAAGAAACCATCTATGTTTAATAAAAGTGAGGTGTGTTTCAGTGTAGTTGGAGAATCTGATAGAATAACAGACATTAGGAGTGTAAAAGAATACTGGGAATGACGGTGAGTTTTTGGTTTCTAAACAAGTGTGGGCTAGAGTAGTAGTTCATTTCAAACATGCTGCTAGATCATGTAGATTTAAGTCTGGTTGACTGTCATTTTTTGCACAAGTATTTTTAAACTCTAGCACATCTTTAGAGATTTTTTTCCAAACAGTTCTCCGCTGTGTAGGAAGCATACGGATGAGCTACTGGGAGATTACATATGTTTTGTACCTGTAGAGAAGTGCCTTCATATAGACACGACTTGCAGACTCTAGAATAGAATTTGATCTGATAACGTATCACAAGGATGCATTTTTGATAGGCTTATAAAATCACAGAGACTAGAACTGCAAATATTGGACATTATTGGATACTGTGTTGATTATAAGTGAAAAAATAATAATTAGAATAGTAAAGAGCATGTCCTAATAGTAGATGAAGTGATAAAATCACGAAAGTATTGCACAATGCTGAAAACTCTGCTGGAGAAGACGAAGCTCAATAAACATATAAAACTTTAATAGAATATAAAACAAATAAGCTCGTCTAAAAGCATGCAGACGAGTTCAGATAAAACTCGCCACGCAGGCTGTGGTTAAGGGCCAACTCGTGAGGGCAGAGAGGTTGGTGTCAAGACATTGTGACTTCCTCAAAGAGGTAGAAGAACTTTGCGCAATGTTTTTCAATAAAGGGTGTCCAGAGACATTACTTTAATCTGTTAGTGAAGAAGTAAAAATGAAAAGGATTAAAGGGACTTTTACACCACTTCTGCACCACAAAAATTCAGATTTACAGATGATGAAAGGAGGGGTAGAAGTTAGAGTGAGATGAATTATAATGCTGGAACATCTGACACTAGTATGCATCAGCAACAACTAGTTTTGTACATTCTTTTGTAACCACATATTCAGTAGGCAGTCCCAAGATTAGTAATATAATCAGAATTGTAATTTATTGTGAACGATAGAATTAGAAGTTATGTACTTACCATAACGTTCCATCTGAGTAGGTGTATTCATTTGTCTGCAACCTGTGGGTTATGGATCCGATATCGGATCCGAACCGGCATGGTTTTCCAACTATGGATCCGAGCTCTCAGCTCCTCCCCTCACCCATAATGCCCTGCTCTCCCTACATGACCTCAGATCGAGTTTGCCATAAATCAACATACCCTAGAAAGGGTAACACGCATTTCATGCAGGAAACTGACAAGGCCAGGGGGATAGGAGGGGGATTGCAGACAAATGAATCCACCTACTCAGATGGAACGTTATGGTAAGTCCATAACTTCTAAATCTGAAGTAGGAGATTCATTTGTCTGCAACCTGTGGGACAGAGTCCCCAGCTACCTGAATCTTGGGCCATGGAAGGATATTCCGAGCACCGGAGCCAAAGGATGCTCTACCTCTAGATGTAATATCCAACTTGTAGTGGGAAATAAAGGTATGTGATGAAGCCCAAGTGGCTGCTGAACAAATATCATCCAGAGGAATCCTAGCTTTAAAGGCTGCTGAGGTAGAAACTGACCGGGTTGAATGGGCATGTACTCCCTCAGGTGCGGGCCTCCCAGAAGCTTGATAAGCCAATAAGATGCATTGTGAAATCCAGCGTGACAAGGAGACTTTGGAAATTGGTTTACCCAAATTGAATTTAGCAAAAGAAATAAACAACTGGTCGGATTGCCTATGACCAGCTGTCCTGTTCAGATAAAAACGAAGCTGCCTGTGAACATCTAAGAAATGTAGCTTGTATTAACCCTTGTTTTGATATTTAGGAAAGAAAACAGGGAGGTTAATGGATTGATTAATATTTGCTTCAGAAGCTACCTTAGGAAGAAAGGACGGGTTGGTCCTGAGGAATACACGGTCCGGATGAAAGACCAAGTAAGGAGGCTTGATGGACAAGGCTTGAAGTTCCGAAACTCTCTTGGCCGAAGTAATGGCTACTAAAAAGGCTGTCTTGAGAGATAAAATTTTAGATCTACCGTGGCCGCAGGTTCAAGGGGAGCGGTCAAGGCCTGAAGAACCAAAGAAAGGTCCCATGGAGGAACCGCTTGCTTTACAGGGGGTCTAAGAAGAAAAGTACCTTTCAGGAAGATTTTACACAATTTGGCAGACATCAGTGGACTGGAGTCATGACCAGTATGATAGTGAGAAATTGCCGCAAGTTGTACTTTGACCGTGGAACTGCTTGCACCATCATTAAAAAGAGTGGTTAGGAAGTCAAGCACCAGAGGAAGGGGAACTGTGAAGGGGTCTAGACCTTGCCGCCCGCCCAAATGGAGAACCGCTTTCCACTTGCTGCGGTAAACTTTCCTGGTAGATGGTTTATGAGCCGCTACCAGGATCGCCTTTAACGGGAGACGAAATACCGAGTCCTGATCAGGAGTGGAACTGGAGCAGCCAAGCAGTTAGCTTCAGGTTGTGCAGATTCGGGTTGATAGATGGGACGGATGAGATATCAGATCCGAATGGGATCTAGAATCCAAGGTGGATTCACTGAGTGAGACCTTAGGAAGGGAACCAGATCTGTCGAGGCCAGAATGGGGCAATGAGAATCATTCTGCACCCCAACCGGGAGGCTTTCTGAAGAACTTGGAGCATCAGAGGCAAGGATGGTAAGCGTAGAAGACCGGGTCAAGCATGCACCAGAGCTGCCTCTTGGGGTATCTCCGGCGGAGGATTAGAGCGAAAAACTGTCGACTTGGTGTTTGAGGGAGACGCAAAGATCGCAACAAGGAGTTCCCAACGGGCGAAGATGCATTTCGCTACTTGAGCATTGAGAGACCACTGTAAGGGGAGAGAATGGTGCGACTGAGCTTGTCCGCGAGGATGTTGGACCGACCGGAATATGCGTTGAGAAAGCGGTTGGTGGAGATTGCCCATTCCCACACTCTCATGGCTTCTCGACAAAGAGGGTAAGACCTGGTTCCTCCCTGTTTGTTGATGTACCAGACGACAGACATGTTGTCCGACTGAATCGCAATAGTTCCCAAGGGAAGAAAGGCCTGTAGTGCTTGCAACGCTAAGAGCACTGCTCTCATCTCTAGAACATTGATATGCAGTAAGGTCTCTGAATCGTTCCACGTGCCTTGGACCGTCCGGCCTGCAATGCCCCCACCCGAGGCAGGAGGCGTCCGTGGTCACCGTGGCGAGGGGAGAAGCACAAAAGGGCGGCCTCAGTGGAGATCTTGGGAGTGGAGCCACCACAAGAGGGACCGCTTGCAAGCCTTGCTGATCGCAATGGGATGATGCATAGGAAGAGCAAGATAAGACCACTGAACTAGGAATGTCCATTGAAGCACTTCAGATATTGAGCCTGGCGAGAGGTAGAAGACCTATCGCTGCTGCCATGGACCCTAGAGCCCTCAGGACCAATTCTGCCGGAACTGAGCTGGAGTGGAGGATGGCCCGCACCTGGAGCTGTAGATTCTGAACTCTGTCCGCAGTGAGGAAGGCTCTTAACTGTCTCGTGTCTAACCTGGCACCTATAAAATCTATGAACTGTGTAGGGGCTAGGTTGGATTTTTCTGCATTTATCGTGATGCCCAGGCAGGGAGCTAGATGGAGAAAGGAGTCTCGCGCCAATAGCAGTAGATGCCTTGTTGGGGCGGTAAGGAGCCAGTCGTCCAGGTATGGGAAGACCTGTACCCCCTAAAGCCTCAGGTGGGCCGCTACCACTGCTAATACTTTGGTGAACACCCTGGGGGCTGTAGTGAGACCAAAGGGAAGGACCCTGAATTGGTAGTGACTGGCTCCCAGCCGGAAGCGAAGAAACCTCCTGGAGCGTCTGTCCATTAGAATGTGGTAGTACGCATCCTTGAGGTCTATAGAGCACATCCAGTGATTTTCTCCCAGAAGGGGGAGAATGGATTGCAAGGTAACCATTCGGAACTTCTCCTTGGGAACTGCCAGGTTTAAGAGTGACAGGTCTAAAATTGGTCTTAGGTCCCCGTCTTTTTGGCACTAAAAGAACCTGGAGTAGAACCCTGATCCGATCTGGTCTGGGGAACGGGCTGGATGGCTCTTTTCTTCAGCAGATGGCCAATTTCTGCCAAAGCGGCCTCCTCTGACCGGTGGAACGCCGGGAGGGACTTTAATTTTGGGGTGTGATGAAACGGAATGAGGTATCCTCTGGATATGATGCGGAGGACCCAGCGGTCTGATGTTATGGACTCCCATGCCGCTTAGGTGCTCCGAGAAACGCCCCCAACTGCCTCCAGAGTGGAGCAGCCGGGCAACCCTTCAGGCTGCTGCACGGGCCGCTCAGAGAAAGGTTCTCTGGACCCAAGTTCCTGGGAGCCCCTCTGCCCCTAGGGCGGCGCCCTCCCTGTCCTCCTCTGCCACGGAAGGACTGGTTGTCCGGAGCGGGTTGGGACTGCTGCGACTTCGAACCACATCTTCTTTGGCCCTTTTGGTTCCTAGAATAGGACCTCTGGGGCACAGAGAAGCGGATTCCGTCGGCAGACAGCGTCTTCCCGTCCTTCTCGCTCTGGGTCAAAGTATCGCGAACAGTTTTGCCAAAAGGGCAGAACCATCAAGGAGCATTTGCGAATGACGCCTTGAAGGGCTCCGTGAAATCACAATGGCGGAGCCAGGCCTGTCGTCTAGTAACTAGGCCTACCCCTGCGGCTCTAGTGGCTCCCTCCGTAGCATGGGACAGTAACCGCATAGAGGTATTAGTCACGGACCTGAGAGTGGCCATACGGGTGGAGTGCAACAGTTTGTCCTCCTCCGACATGGACTCTGGGGGGGATGCAGCGTATTCCTTGATAAGATCACGCTGCATCCTAATCACGTGCCAAGTAGTTGAGCTGAAAAGGTCGCTGAACTAAACATTCGCTTCCCCAAGCGGTCCATCATCTGAGACTCCTTGCTCGGGGGATGGACTTGAGGGACTCTCCTGGGCAAGTTCCCTCTTGGTGGCTGCCGCCGTCAACATGGCATCTACCGGAGGCCCCTTGCTCCAGTGGGCACAGTCAACCGGGGGACTAAGGATGCGGTCTGGCCTTTTGGGGATTGGCTCCACGGTGTCCGGTTCCTTCCACGCCCTGGTGGTAATTAGGTCCACCAGGGGGTCGGCAGGAGGGGACACCCAAGAGATAGACGGGCTCGCTTCAAATGCCTCCAAGAACACGGACCCGTCCGAGGGAGACTTGGGGGCAGACCACCCCCTTATGCGAGCATTTCCATGATGTCTCCAAAGGAGACATCCTCGGGGTGATCTTGGGGAGCCTTCCCTTCCTCCAACCGTGTCTTCTGTGAGAGACTCGGGAGTCTATGTGCCTCCTTTACACGTGTATTATGCTTGCGAGGTGCATCCTCAGGGGCTGTCCGAGGACCCTCGCAGCGGTGTCATGTTCCAATGGAACAACTTGGGGCAAGGCGGGCTGTCCCAGTGGCCGGATGGTGGAAGCCTGGCCCAGTGCAGATGGAGCGGGAAGGAGCCAAGCAAGTGCCGGGGTCCGAAAACCTCAACAGGGCCCTCCACTACGCCAAAGCCGAGGGGAGCCAACCCCACCAAAGGATCCGGCAATCGGCTCCCTCGATCCGAAGAGTGGATCGGAGCCGCCCGAGGCACTCGGATCCGAGGGGCAGTGCGCCCGACACAGACGGCACCGGCGAACACTGATCCCCGGATCCGGCTCAGATCCAGGCTCCGAGAGGTTGGATCCGGCACTCGAGGGCAGGGTCAGATCCGGGTACCAGTACTATCGGCGCCGACCCACCCCGCCCGGTTGCTCGGTTTCAACTGCTCCGAACCCGGGTAGCGGGTCGGAGAAGGAGCTATAGGTTTAAAAAAAGGGGTCGAGCTCCCCCCCGGGGGGGGGGGGAGTCTGGAGCACTCCCGTCTGCATCTGGGCCTGGATGAACCTTCTCATCATCCGGTCCAGATCAGCGTCAGATAAACTGTATGTGGATCTCGACGAGGCTACCAAGGTAGGCCTCCTCGATAGCCTTGACGGAGATCGGGTCTCCTCCTCCTCAGGTCCCGGTGAGAAGCTCACTGGAGACCGGAGCCGAGGAGGGGGAGAACCAGCAGACAAGGAGGCCGGAGGAGAAGCCCGCTTGGCAGGCGGGGCCGAAACAGAGGTCTCGGCCCGCCGCTTATGGGGCTTCTCCTCCGTCCTTTTTCTGCTTCCTCTCCTCCAAACCACTAGAGGGAGGTTGAGTCCCAGGTGGAGGAGGGGGAGCAGGAGGGAACCAAGACACTGTACTGAAGGAGCGGTAGCTGAAGCCGTGTCCGGGGGCAAAAGTCCCGCCAGAACCAGCTTCGACCTCTGCTCCTTCAATGCCCTGGGGTTGAACTCTGCACAAATGGAACATCCAGAAGTGAGGTGTTCAACCTCAAGTATGACAGACAGTGTGGCCATCAGCAGGAGAAAGCTTATGGCCACACTCGGAGCACTTCGAAAAGAAAGCCTTAGGGGCTTCAGACATCCTAAGGATACTTCTACTTTACTTTTTTTTTTTTTTTTTTTTTTTTAAAAATAATAAGTGCTAACTAGCCAAAGACAAACACAGGCCCAAACACACACTACGCACCAGCGAGGGGAGAGATAAATAAAAGTTATAAAAAGTTATAAAAAAAACTTTCAACTTCAAGCTTTAAGGATGGGGAACCTAACACTTTCACACAAAACTAATTAAAAATTTTAAATTTAACACTTGCAAAGAGAATAACAAACACTTAGCTGAAGAGCTCTGAAATCCAATCTGGTCACCAGCGCGGCAAACTAGATCTGGGGTCATGTAGGGAGAGCAGGGCATTATGGGTGAGGGGAGGAGCTGAGAGCTCGGATCCATAGCTGGAAAACCATGCCGGTTCGGATCCGATATCGGATCCATAACCCACAGGTTGCAGACAAATGAATCTCCTACTTCAGATCTTTAATTGTCTAGGACCTGTGCCTAATATTGTTTACAGAAAGGCACGTTTTAAGAATATTTATGATAGTATGGGGCACTCGAAAGTTAAAACATCTATGGGGTGTATGTCCAAATGTGGTGCATTTTCCCAATGTCCCTATAAGTTTTTTAG
Organism: Protopterus annectens; assembly: GCF_019279795.1. Taxonomy (NCBI): domain Eukaryota; kingdom Metazoa; phylum Chordata; order Ceratodontiformes; family Protopteridae; genus Protopterus; species Protopterus annectens. The sequence goes on along the minus strand of NC_056743.1, from coordinate 424,285,138 downwards.
TCCATGATAAAGTGATTTGCATACAAAAGGGATTGTTTATGCTGCTGTATTTCAACTTTGTAATAGTTTTATGGTGGCAAATCAGAGTGCAAACTTAGAGATTGCATGTGTGAGCACAGTTACCAAATAAGGAAGGTAAGTCTACAAATGCGCTCTATAAACATATTCGGCAGTGGTCGGACCACCATTTTCAGTTTATTTTTTAGAAAATGTGGAAGGTTAGTCCTTGGAAATTATTGAATGAAGAGAGGGAACTTTGATGGCAGATTTTTTTTTTTTTGTAATGTCAAAGGCTGCCGCCCAACAGTCTAAATTCCTGTGTATCCAAATAAAAAATGTAAAACACAAGCACAGGAATGTAAGTCGGCAAAGCGATACAGTCCGCATACACAATTCCCAGTAAATTCGGAGGGAAATCAGGCAGTTTTCACTTCACCAAGAGCAATGCAAATTCGAAGCATAAAAAACTCTATTTATTGGTCATATATATATATACATACTCGGCAAGCGCTTTCACCTGACTGGGCTTCTTCAAGCCAAAAAAACTGCAGGTTTAAAGTATCCAATAAATACTCTGTTCATAGTGACATCACATCCTATGAATTAATTAACAAATAAAATACGCACATACGTCATGAAATGAATTATGCACGATAAAAACAATATATATTTCCATGAAAATATATATATTTCCATGAAAATACATATACTAAATATAGTATGTATAGCAACACAATCTATTTACTAAAAGCCACTAACTTATTACTGCAACACATATATACAGAGGAAAATGCATTCATAAAAGACAAAGTGTATAAAAACGTATAAATACATGAAGCACAACATGAATAATAACCCAACTATCCCACTACACATCAAACTCTAAGTTTCCTTCCCTTCAACTTCGGTTTTAAGGGCACCCTTTCATTCAGCCTGGGTGCCCGATCTGCTCTTAACCTAATTATCCATTTAGTTTCAATCTGTTCAGTGTTGTTCATCACATCATCTCTTCTGATAGTGGGTCGATTCACTTGTACAACTAAAAACTTAAAAATATGTTCAGCTGACGTTTCCAAGACGTGTCTTGATAATGCATTTCTCTTGGACTTGTTCCGGATATTATACTGATGTTCCCTAATTCTGTCTTTTAATCTCCTGTCGGTCTTGCCCACATAAAAAGCTGGGCATGACCTACAGATAGCAAGATAGACAGTATGTTCAGTTTCACAATTAGCCTTAGGTTGAAAATTAAAACAGCGTTGCGTAACAGGATGTATAAACATCGCTGTACTATCTATCTGAGAACAATAGTTACATTTCCGACATGGAATAGTGTTGCCAGCATTAAAATTGTTAACATGATAATTAAGTCTACCTGGACCACACAGGATCCTATATAAATTAAGATGATTCCTATATGTAAACCTTGGTGTCTGACCCAATATATCATAGATATTCGGGTCAACTGTTAGCAAGTCCCAGTGTTTCTGATAAAGGTTCTTAATAGTTCCAACATCCTGAGTATAATAAACGGAAACACTAGTTCCCTGTTCATACTTCACTGATGTTGCAATCATATTTTCTCCTTCATTAACTGTCTCATTACTAGCTGCAAAGTATGGTGATGCCCTATCATTTCTTAGGACATCAACCCCCAGCAATTCTCCTATTTCCTGCAGACTATAGGACCTATCACATAATTTTTGATGTAGGCTGCTTAATTCATTATAGAAACCAGTTTCTGTTGAATTAAGTCGTGAAACTCGCATGGCCTGTCCTCTCACTATATTATTAAATACAAATCTAGGATGCATACTAGTCCTATGTAGGAGAGAATTTCTTTAACAACTTTTCCTGTATACCCCCGTATTTAGTAAACCATCAGGGAGTCTCTCAACGAATACATCTAAATATGGTACCATGGTTCTAGATGCTGTTATGGTAAATTTTAAATAAGATGTACATAAATTAATCTGGTCCAAAAAATTTGACAGGTCACTTTCACTAGCAGTCCATACCAAAAAAAGTCATCCACAAAACGTACATAGAACACTACCCACTTCTGGAACTGTTCCATAGTGAAAAGACATTGTTTTTCCCAGTCAGCCATAACTAGGTTGGCGTAGCTATTGGCACAAGAAGTGCCCATAGCCACGCCATCCCTCTGACTGTAGATTTTATTATTAAAGGAAAAAATGTTGTTAGTCAACACAAGTCGTAATAACTCACATATTGTGTCTATAGATAATCCATGTGACCCCTGATCACCCTGTAAACACCTTCAGATGTATTCAGTCCCCTCACCATTAGGAATAACAGTAAATAAGAATTGAACATCCAAGGTGACCAACCAATATGATAGGTTAACAGGCAATCTCGACATCCTATTATACAACATCAATAAAAACTGTTTAGTATCCTTTAATATATATGAGTGCTTATTAACTATCGGCCTAAGTTTAGATTCTAGATATAGAGATACTGGTTCCGTAACCCAGCCTCTCCCAGCAATGATAGGTCTCATAGGTGGGTGAGTAGCATGTTTATGTATTTTGGGCATACCTTGTATGCTAGGTATTAATGGATGATCATCTACAAAGAAGTTATACAGCTGTTCAGTAATCATGTTGCTGTACAAAAGACCTAATAAGTCTGATACTCTTTTGATAATTCTACATACTTGGTTAGGTGTAACGAGGCAATAAAACTGAGGATCATTAAGCATATGCTCCATGCTAGACACATAGCTGCATCTATCCATGATGACAACAGGACCTCCTTTATCGGCCGGTCTAATGACTATATTAAGGTCATTCCTAAGTACTTTCAAAGCAACTCTCTGTTTGGGAAGTAAGTTGCCATACCACCTCCTTTGTTTGTTGTTCATATTATGTCTATACAAATCTTCCTCTACCAATTTTGAGAAAGCATCTAACAAAGAATGAAGAATGGGTACATACGTACTGGGTTTACCAATGTTTTTTCTCGAGTTGGTCAACGGAGCATTGCCAAACTCCAACTTCAACTGTAAGTTACGGGCAAATAACTTAACATCCATTATTGAGTCAGTTGTATCACTCTTAGCAGAGGGAATAAAAGTTAAACCTTTCTCTAAAACATCAGTTTCATCCTGTGTTAACTGTCTATTGGAAATATTCCATATCAACAACTTGTGGTCTTTTCCCACATCTTTTTCAAGGTGGGTCCCACATAATCCTTGTCTACCATCCTCCTTTTCTGCCTCCCCCTGCTCATGGATCTGTCCCTCCCTCCTCTCCGGAACACTGAAACGGGGAAAGGGGTAGGGCCCACTGATCCATCAGAATCAATCCCTAAATTACTCTTAGTCTTCCTTCTTACTGATACCTCATTCCTAACCATCCCATCAGAAATACTGATATGCTGTTTAGAGCCTATAGTAGTATCTGTTTGAGTAGCTATTAGATTACCATTATCACCTCCTCTATCCGAGGAAGACATAGGTATTAATGATACATCCTCATTATGGACAATTGCTGTAGTTACAACAAAATTACTGGTATCACTACCTAATCGGTCATCTCTGTTATTAGTTTCAACATTAAAATTATTCCTTTCATTGCATTTCACATGTAAATCATTCTTAATTTTAGAGTTATTTTGCACTAATCTCCCATATCCATTTTTCTCAAAAACAGTCTTGGGCCAAGTGAAGACTTGACTATTCTTAAAATCAATAGTGTCCCTTCGAATCTTATTCTGCTTCTGCTCCATCAATTTCTTTTCAAACAGATGCACATTGTCCAACAGTCTCTCAACACTTTTGTCAACCACTACCTTTGGATAAGTTTCGATAATGAAACATTGCTGTTCTTTAATGCTAGCTCTCAAAGCTTCTTCCTCAGGGTGGTAGTAGTCATTTCATAGGTTCATAGGTTCATACTAGGCTATCTGCCCGAGGGCATTTACAAGCCTAGCCCATAGTTTTGTGGCTTACGCCACCCCTTTAGTATGGGGAACTATACCCATTATTTTGCTGTGCCTCTGTCGAGCAGTGACACTGAGGTAATCCCTGGGGTATATCTGCGATCTCCCATCCATTGGTCAAGATTTCTCTTGAACAAGGCCAGCGAGGTGCTCTGCCTCACATATACCGGGATTTTATTCCACAGCTTAGGGAGTCTTTGGGTGATGAATCTATCCTCCAGCACGTCCTATTAATAGCCGTGTCGAGGTTTAAGTCTCACGCACTTGTGGCTCTGACGGGTCTAGATCTTTTGAGGTGAAGCATATTCATCAGATGTGGGTTTGACATGGCCTTGTATGTTAGGCAAAGGTCACCTCTGAGCAAGCGTTTACTGAATAGAGCTGGAGTTCTTTCAGTCGGGCAGCATAGGACAGATGTTTGAGACCCTTTATCCTTTGGTGAGGAACTTTGTGGCCTCTCCAGCTGCTGCAAGTGTCGGGTCAGATACATTCCGAATGGGGCATTGTACTCAATCATTGGTCTGATGAGTGATGAGTATAGGAGACTATGACCTCCTTGATCTAGATGAGAATCCCTTCATGATAAGGTGGGCAATGTAGAAGGTCTTCCTAACTACTTTAGCTACATGGGTGTCGAATGACAGACTACTATCAACCTGGGTCCCCAGGTCCCTGATAACTTCTTCTGTGCTCAGTGGATTGCCACCTATTTGGTAGCTAGGGGTAACCTTGTTTTTCCCGAAGGGTATGACTATGCATTTTTTGGCATTTAACTTTAGGCCATGGCTCTGGCACCAGTTATCCGTTTCTGTGAGACCCTTCTGAAGGATATCTGTGTCAGATGTGTTTTCTACTATGGCTCCCAGTTTGCAGTCATCTGCAAACTTTGTCAGCCATAACCCTCCTGTGTTTGCTTGTACAATCCCATCATGTACCAAACACTAGTGTCAATATTAATTTGTTGCCATTTATATAAAAGATCTGGATACAATGTACCTGTAGTTGGCATCTTTAATACTCGCAGCCCCCTCGGTATGATCTTGCGAACAATACAAACTTCAAAATGTTGACGTAATTGCATCCTCTTTAGTTTAACAAAATCCATTTCTAGCTGGTTCATCAACGTAGACAAGCCACTGCAGTTGGCTTCAACGGTCGGATCATCCATAAAATTGCGTACTGCATCGTACGCAAGTAACGGGTTCTCTTCATCAGATACATAGCTTTCAAATCTGTTAAGACTCTGACTGTTAGAAGGATTATAAGGTAACTCAATCTTGTGTACGATTGGCTCCGCCATGACTCTAGGGCAACAAGCAATAAAAATAGTTAATGTAATGTCAAAGGCTGCCACCCAACAGTCTAAATTCCTGTGTATCCAAATAAAAAATGTAAAACACAAGCACAGGAATATAAGTAATAGTTTTATGGTGGCAAATCAGAGTGCAAACTTAGAGATTGTATGTATGAGCACAGTTACCAAATAAGGAAGGTAAGTCTACAAATGTGCTCTATAAACATATTTGGCAGTGGTCGGACCACCATTTTCAGTTTATTTTAAGAAAATGTGGAAGTTAGTCCTAGGGGTGGTCCTTGGAAATTATTAAATGAAGAGAGGGAACTTTGATGGCAGATTTTTTTTTTTAATGCATCAGTTCCCCCCCCCCCCCCCCCGCAAGGACTCAATGAAGTTATATCACTACAGTGTTTACTTGAGGAAAGTATATGAAAGGCGATCATGTTTGCAATTTTTATTTATTATGCATTTTCATGTATTTTTGTGTTATTATATTACTGTAATTTTAAGAGGCATTTATTAGCCTATGAGTTATCAAAATTCACTTAGGTTGAATAATATTTGTATTTATGATTTCAGACAACTGTTGCTTTAAGAGTTTGAGCCAGTTGTCATGTGATTTAGAAGGCTATTTAAGCCCAAATTTTAAACTTGTCAAGTTTTTATCTAAAGAAGTCTGTGTCTATTCTTTTAGACTAAAGCACTTGATGTTCTTCATCTCACATTGCTGCAGTCCTAACACTTGGGTAGTCCGCTGTCCTCGGTCGGCCCGAATATCAGAGCATAAGGCTGACGTCGGTCAAGGCGCATTTGACTGACATCAGAACGTCAGGGTACAAATGCGCATGACCGACGCCATATCCTCAGTCTTTTTTGCCGCATGGTCCGATGCAGAAGCAGTATTGCAAGTGCCGTTCGGCGTTCTGAAATTTTTCGAATTCGGAGTTTCAGACCGAAGTCAGAGTTGGTTAAGTACCCGTTGGGAATATTTTGTTTTTCTTGCCTCAGTGATTTACCGGATGTCAGAAAAAGTGAATAACTGTATTTCTTGTGGGAAACAGATACCGCATAGGGATTACCATAATTTGTGTATACCTTGTTTGGGACCTGAGCACGACGTTGTTGGGTGTCGCTTTTGTGCTAGGTTCAATAAACGCACTATTAAGCGGATTAGATTGTGCCAGGTTGGTCTTTGGGAAGCGTTGCAATTACAATATGCCGTCGGATGCTCCGACGCCGGCTTCCTCAAAGAAGCGTAAAGACAAGGCAGTCAAACCTAGGTTAGAGGAGTCGTCCGAACCGGACGCCGGTTCTTTAGAGGCGTCTGTGGAACCGGTGGTTCCGACGGAGGCCTCTCTGGAGTCCCAGGGAGAAACTTTACTTTTACAGGATGTGGCCTCCCAGGAGGCAGGTCAGGCTGTAGGGGCTTCTCCGGTAACTGTACTCCCCTCCCTTCCTAAGGTGTCTAGGCCCTCTCTTTCTGCCTCCAAGGCTTCTCCTAGGGGCAGGTCTAGTTTAGCTTCTGTGGGTGTCACTCCTAGTTCTTCAGGTTCTGTGCCCAAGAAGCACATGCTTAAAATGGCAGAAGATTTAATTACTTTAATTGGAGGCTCTATGCCCCCTCCTGATAAGAGGCCTAGGATGGAACCAGTGTTGGGGGATTATGAGCAGGCTTCGGATGTGTCTGAGTCTTCGGCTGAAGACTTGCAGGAGTATTCTCCTTATTCTGATTCTGATGTGGATGATTCTACTCCTTCTGCTTCTCCTCCTGAGGATCTTTCTTTTCAGAGACTCTTCATTCCATGAGAGAGCATTTTAAATGGGAAGGTCAGGATTTCTCTGATTCCAGGAAAAGGCTTAGGAATTTTTGTTTTACCCCAGCATAGGCCTTTGGCTATTCCTCCTGTTCTGAATGTGGTGGAAGATGTCTTTGCAGAGGCTTCTCTGAATCCTGATTCTTTGCCTCCTGCGCCTGTTAAGCCAGATAGGTATTACAGGGTGCCTGAAGCTCATAAGTATCTTTTTAAGAGTCCTAGGGCAGACCCAGAAACCGTTAGCCAGGGGCCTAAGGGTGTTAAGGCTTCTGTTGTCAAGAATCCGGTTCCTGCAGATAAAGAGGCCAGGGCCTTGGATAGGTGGGGCAAGAAAGTTTATACTTCTTCCACTCTAGCCATGAGAGCTTTGAATTGCCAGTTTCACATGTTGAAATATCAAAATTATCTCCTTTCACAATTGAAGTCTAAGGTTGATGCTTTGGCGGAAGGTATTGATTGTAAAGAGTTACAGGATTTAGTGCATGTTTCTGAACAGGTTGGTAAGCATTCTTTGCAATGTGGTTTTGATGCTGTACAGGCCTCGTCTAGGGTGGCTGCTACTGGGTCAGTTCTTCGCAGGCATGCCTGGCTGAGGGATCAGAATTTATCTGACCATGTTAAAACAAGGATTTTGGATGCTCCTTTACAATCTGATGTCTTGTTTGGTTCTCCTGTTGAGGCAGTTTTAAAGAAAATGGAGGACAAGGCTAAGTCTATGCAGACTGTTAAAGATTTCTTGCAGGTTCAGCCTCCTAAGTTTAGTAGAAATTGGCCTACTAAGGGGTGGACGTATCCTTCTTATGATTCCCAGTCTAGGGGTAGATCTAGACGTGGCAGGGGCAGAGGTCAGGGCTCTTTCAGGCCTAGAACAGGGAGTTCTCCTGCACAGTCTTCAGGTGAGGGCAGGGGTCAGTCCTTTCGTAAGCAGACCCAATGACCTACCTTTTCAGCTGCCAGAACCTTCTCGCCTGGCAGCACCTTTGGGAGGAAGGTTGGCGCTTTTCAAAGAAAATTGGAGTTTAATTACCCAAGACAGATGGGTATTGGATATCATACACCACGGCTACAGGTTTTATTTCCATACCTTGCCTCCTTTCAAAGGCATGCCAGACATTCCTCCTCAGCAAAGAAAAGAGGCTCAAAAGCAAATTTCTCTGTTACTCCAATTAGGGGCCATACAGCCAGTTCCTATGTCAGAAAGGGGCCTAGGATTTTATTCTCGCCTGTTCCTAGTACCAAAAAAGGGGAACACGTGGAGACCAATTTTGGCTTTATCTATCCTCAACACTTATCTGGACATTCCCAAGTTCAAAATGTTGACGTTACAACAGCTTTTACCTCTGCTGGGCAAGGATCACTGAATGGTAACTTTGGATCTCAAGGAGGCTTACCTCCATGTTCCTATCAGACTAAGTTGCAGGAAATATCTCCGTTTTCGGACTGGGACTTCTCACTATCAGTTCTCTGCATTGCCCTTTGGCTTATCTACTGCGCCCAGAGTATTCACGAAAGTTCTGGCTCCAGTGATAGCTTTCTTCAGGCTAAAAGGAATACAGATCTATCCTTATTTGGACGATTGCCTGATTCTGGCTCAAGGGAAGGACAAGCTTCTTCAGCATTTGGAATATGTGATAGCAGTGCTAAGATGCCTGGGGTATTCTGTGAACGAAATAAAGTCCAGTCTAGTACCCTCTCAAGACATGTGCTTTCTGGGTGTAAGACCGAATACAGCATCCCAGATGGCCTTTTTAACCCCGGACAAACAAAAGAATCTTTCCCTGTACTTCCATCAACTATCTCTTCAGTCCGGGCCGACTGCAGGGACAGTCCTTCAAGCCTTAGGGTTCATGGCATCTTGTATTCTGGTGCTTCCCAATGCCAAACTGCATATGAGGAAGCTGCAATGGTATCTCAAAAATGTATGGACACAGCACTGCCAGGATCTAGACACTGTCATTCATATAATACCTTGCATTCAAAAGGAATTTTTGTGGTGGGCTCAGGAATGTCACCTAAACAAGGGACTCTCTGTGACCCGGCCAGAGGCGAGTCAGATTTTAACGACAGATGCCTCAGACAAAGCTTGGGGAGCTCATCTAAATGGAAAGTGGATACAAGACAAGTGGCCTGTCAGACTACAGCATCTACATATCAACTTGAAGGAGATGTTAGCAGTCCAGTTTGCGTTAATAGCTTTCAAGGATTTACTTCTTCCAGGGCAGGTGTTGATTCTAACAGACAACACAACTGTCATGTGGTACATCAACAAGCAAGGGGGAACACATTCTTATCCTCTATGCAGGCAGGCAAAGATTTTGTGGGAGACTGCTCTCAGTTTGCAACTAAATCTTCAGGCAAGGTTTCTGCCGGGAGCACAGAACTCCTTAGCAGATGTATTAAGCAGGCAAATCATGGATCCCCACGAGTGGAAACTGGATCTTCATGTATTTCAGAAATTGACAGTGTCATGGGGAACTCCAGACATAGATCTGTTCGCTTCTCCACTAAACCACCAGCTGCCAAAGTTTTGCACGAAAAGGTTTCATCCCACAGCTTGGAAAGTGGATGCTCTTTCTTTCAGTTGGAAAAATCTTCATGTGTATGCCTTTCCACCTCTACCTCTCCTCCCAAAGGTACTTCTGAAGGTCAGACAGGACAAGCCAAGGATGATTTTGATAGCTCCAGATTGGCCTCGACAGCACTGGTACCCATTACTGAGAAGTCTAGTACGGAAGCCTCCATGGCCTTTGCCTTTGATTCCACACCTGTTGTCCCAGGAGGACAGTCATTTGCTCAATGTCAAACTTCACTCTCTTCACCTAACAGCCTGGCATATTCTGTTTTGAACCATAGAGGGTCTCATCTTCCACAACAAGTTTTGAATGTGATTTTGGAAGCTAGAAGGCCTAGTACAAGGAAAGTGTACGCAGATAAATGGAAGAGATTTTTATTTTGGAGTGCAGCAAAGATTTGGATGTTTCTGAGCCTAATTTAAGTGTGGCTCTTCAATATCTTACTGAGTTATTGGACAAAGGGTTGTCCTTCTCTTCTATTAAGATTCATGCTGCAGCAATTTCAGCTCACTACGACTGTGACCCACCATTGTTTTCTCATCCTTTGTTCAAGCAATTTCTTAGAGGGCAAAGAATATAAGACCCCACGAAAGCTCCTACTCCTGCTTGGGATCTCAATTTTGTGTTGGAGAAACTCACTCTACAACCTTTTGAGCCTGCAGCTACTGCTGAGTTGAAATATTTGTCATGGAAGACTGCTTTTTCGTTGGCCATTACCTCTGCAAGAAGGGTTTCTGAATTGCAGGCCCTTATGGCAGTTGAGCCTTTCTTGATTTTCCATAAGGATAGGGTATCTTTACGTACTAATCCTTCCTTTATGCCCAAAGTGGTCTCTAGTGTGGCGTTAAATCAAACTATTCATTTGCCTACTTTTTATGCAAATCCCCAAAATAAAGGGGAAAAGATTTTGCACACTTTGGATGTACACAGGCAGTTGAGATATTATTTGGACAGAACTAAAGGGTTCAGGCAGTCTCAGCAGTTATTAGTTTCTTTTGCTTTGTGTTCTCAGGGCAAGCCCGTGTCAAAACAAACTATTTCTAAGTGGATTGGGTTTTGCATTGCTTTCTGTTATTCCCATCATGGCAAAGAGATTCCAGCTGGGATTAGGCCTCATTCCACTAGGGCTACTGCCACTTCAACAGCTTTTTTGAGAGGGGTGGCAACTAAGGATATTTTGGAGGCAGCTACTTGGAGTTCAGTGCATACTTTCTCTAGGCATTACCACCTTCCACTGTACTCTAAATCCAGGGCTGGTTTTGCCACTGCTGTTTTGCAGGGCATTTTGGCAGCGCCTGCTTCATTATAGTTAGCCATCCTCCCTTACCTCTGCTTTGGGATTCTACCCAAGTGTTAGGACTGCAGCAATGTGAGATGAAGAACATAGTACAGTTTTGTACCTACCATAAATGTAGATGTTCGAAGATCCACATTGCTGCAGTCCAATTTACCCTCCCTCCTTCCCCTCTGTAGTTTGAGGTGGTTGTGTGGGCTGGGTTATCAAGCTGAGGTATATGGTATATTGTATATATTGTATATATTGTACATAGTTTTTGTGTTAGGTTGGTTGGTTGTTTGGTTGTTGTCTATGGGTTTTGACTTTTCTATTTAGGGTCTTCTGACATCTGGGGCAAGAAAAGACTGAGGATATGGCGTCGGTCATGCGCATTTGTACCCTGACGTTCTGATGTCAGTCAAATGCGCCTTGACTGACGTCAGCCTTATGCTCTGATATTCGGGCCGACCGAGGACAGCGGACTACCCAAGTGTTAGGACTGCAGCAATGTGGATCTTCGAACATCTACATTTATGGTAGGTACAAAACTGTACTTTTTTTGTTTTGACTGTTGAAGTTCGTTGTATATGTTTATTGAGATTTGGGTGTTCTTCAGCAGAGTTTTCAGCATTGTGTATTAGTTTGGTTTGTTTGTTGTTCAGTATGTCAAACTTACATAAGTGCTTTGTAGTTTGGAATTTCCTAATACTGATAGGAATCAAGAAAAGATGTAAAAATGAGCCCTATGGAGGAAGGAAATGGATCTGATTATCATATGGATAGATGTTCATTATTACTTGTTTTTTTTATTATATTTTATTATATATGAGATGTTTCTAAATTATCAAGTTTTGAAATTATGCTGTTTGACTAAAATGCTTTATTTTAGTGCCATTCTATACGGTATATCTGAAGGTATTCATAACTGAAGTTGTAACACTTAAGAACTTCATAATAACCTGTCATTATTATTACATGTGTTTGTAGTATATTTATGTTATGTGTGCAAAAGTTTGGACTTGTCTATTGTCAGCATAAGGATTTGTCTGTACAAGAAGGAGAAGGGGGCTGTAATTGCTCAGTTGGAGTATGACCTTCATATAGTAGCAGTGTACCAAAGAGAAACCTAACCTCACTGCAAGTAGCCAACAAAATATGTAGATTTATAACCCTTGCCCCCCAGACAGTATCACCTCTTCATTCTGGCAAAAGGTACTTGGCTACCAGTAAAGTAACTATGCACAATATTCTTAGCATCACTAACATATACATACTTATGAACTTGAAATATTCAAATTCTTGGCCAGCAAGCTGACAAGATGAATAACAACCTATAATCAGAAATTGTAGTCTTTTGCCATCCCTTCTAAATGCCCCCGTATCAAGCTTCACACTACTGACAAAGTGTTTCTCAACAATGGTCCAGCAATTTTGGAAATTGTCAAAACAAATAATCACATTCTCTTCCTACAACAAATTCTATGACCAACCTAAAAAATATCATATATAATGAAACCATATGCCAGTGTTTTACAAAGAACAGCACCACAATCTCTCCCACTGTCACATCAATAAAAATATATCTCCAGTGACTTAGGCCTACTGAAATGCACTTAAAAATTGGCCAAACTACTTTTCTTCAGATGTTAGAAAGGCAGCAATACAAACTGACTACTCTCTAAATTAGAATGGCTCTCCTGATAGTATGTGGCAGTGTTCCCACTTCTAAAATACTGTAAAAAGTTCAAAACATTTCCACTTAAAAAAACTTCACACTATAAATTTCTTTCAAGTCATTTTATCCGACATTGTCAATTACATCTGATTACTAGCACCTTCCCTTTTACTGACATCTAGTTGAAACTGTGCTATATAAAGTAATTGAACTCTGCCACAAAGTCCTTCTACTACAGATTTACTAAGAATTTTGTCATTGTATAATGTAAGCACATTTAACATGAATAACCTTGCTGTGTATTACCTTTAATCAGTCAAATATATGCCAGTTCTCTGATTGAAAGTGTGTGTGAAATGGTCTGTGCACTCTGACCTTTTACTAAGTTGGGCACCGTCAACTTTTTCTTGACCAGTAGACTATACTGTATATGCCAGCTATTTATTCTCAGGAAATGACAGAAAACCTTTTTTACTTTGTATCTCTTTAATTGCTTTATACTGGCTATAAACTGATTGCTGTCAGTTATAATGTGTCTTGAGGGTGGGAAGACATCAAATTCCCTATTAGACTAAATCGCAGTATCAGACCCTACCAAACATATATTACCGGACATCTCAGAGACCTAGTTAAATACTGTATTTATAAAACAACACACAATCTTTCCAGGTTTAACCCAGAAATGTTCAATACTATATTATCCTCTGTTAACTGGAACTTCCTAAAAATCTTCCCTTTAGACAATGCTGTAAACTAATTCTATACAACTTTTCTAAATATTCCAAATAGCCTTGTACCTTCTAGAAAGAAGAGACTAAAATAATGTAATTTGGCTAACCAAAAATAACAGAATGCTAATGCAGGATAGATAAAAATCATGAAAAGAATGGCAAAAATATGAAATACCTCAGCATCTTGAAAACTTCGAATGTGTCAGTCATACTAAAAAGCAAACAAATGAAGACAAAAAAACTATAATAACTTTAAGAATACTACTAAACACAGCCCTAAAAATTTTTGGATATCCATTAAAGAAATCATCTATCCCGGCCAAAATTCAACCCAAACCCCTCTCCAGAAAGTTCACCACTCAAAATTGCAATACAGCTAAACTGTTATTAGATAGTATAGCATCTCTAACCAAGGATTCCTCACGATCTAATTCCAGCCCTGCTCAACAGCCACATATCACCACATCCCCCTTTTACCTGCAGACCTGTACTAACATGCTATATAAAAGTTCTCTTAATCGGTGCTGCTCTTTGTCTGATGACCTTCCAAGAGAGTACCAGCCAGTAGCGTTGCCTATCCTGTCTCAGTCCTTATAAACAGATCAGTCCAGGAATCTCACATTCCCCCTCTCTGGAAAAAGTCACACATTCTCCATCTGCACAAAGGAGGACATTCAGCAGACTCTAATAACTTTAGACCTGTAGCATTCTTATCTCTCTTCACCAAAATACTTGAAAAGTGTATTAAAAAACAAATGTTAAGACTATCCCCTGCAGGAAGAACTCCTATCCCATACACAACATGGCTTCCATCCTTCCTGTAGTACTAGCATTGTCCTAAGCTATATAGGTACTGTCAATAAAGCTAGCGATAATGACAAACTAGTGTCTTCCTTATTTCTAGACTTGTCTAAAGCCTTTGACAGTGTGTCACAGCGAATATCTACTTCAGATGTCCTCAGGTCTCTCTCAGCCCATCCTTCTTTGGTTCAAAAGCTTCCTGTCCAATAGGTATCAATCAGTAAAATGGCACTTGGAGCTCTCCTTATCTCCTTGTCACCATCAGTGTACAGTAAGGCTGTATCCTTGGTCCCCCCTCCCCTTCTTAACATTTTCACCAACACACTCTATACATCCACACAACAGGCAACCCTAATAAAATATGCATATGATTCCACTCTCATTTGCACATCTGACAACATGGTGCACCTCAAAAAAAAATACTCGGCAAGCTTTAAAGCCACTGAAACATGGCTTGGTAAGTCACAACTCATGCTCTACCCAAAAATGATCAAACTGCTTTTTTCACCCAAATCCTTCTCTCAAAAAAAAGTCCTCTCTCTTGATAATACAGCTGTTAAAGTCACTTCTCATAGCAAATTATTAGGTTGTGCTAGTGGATGATAATCCTATATTCAACCTGCATATACAAAACTGCAAAAGAAAAACTCATTAAAAACTAGGGATGCTTTACAGAGCCAAAAAATTTCTCACTGCTGCAACTAAAACTGCACTTGCCACTATTTATCTCCTCCCCACACTTTATGGCACTCCCATCGTTACTAACGTCCATGCTTCACAAAAATTAAAACTTGAACAATGCTATAACAAAGTTGCTAAATTTGCAGTAAATACCCCTTTCAGAACCCACCACTGTATAGCACTGAAAAGCCTAAATTGGTTAGAACTGCCTCATTAACTAAAATATACATAGCTTCTTACCACATATAAAATTATTCATCATCCATCTACCTTTCCAGCACTAAACAATATTCTACTCAACTATGTTCTTAGTCTGTCTTTGTGATCCAGTGCCAAAAACTCCTATCCATCTATACACCTGTCAAAACTGCTGGTTATTGTCTGTACTCTTACAAGGTTGCTAAGGCCTGCAACTCCTTACCTGTATCCATCAAGTCGATACCCTCCCTCCCCCATCTTTTAAAACCGCTCTTAAAAGACTACCTAGCTAAAATCTGGCTCTGTTCTCACTCAAAACTAGGGTAAACTATATCCCTAAATGTGAACAAGTACCTTTTCATTTGAATACCTCCTTACTGTCCCTTCTTCACTTATTTCCTTACTATCAAATTATGTTCCCTGACTTTCTCTCTAAATATACCATAAGCCTATTTTTCCCTCACTTCATATTTCAGTTCCTGTTTGTATTAGCCTAACTTAACTTTAATTTCTCTACGCACTAAAAATTTCAGTAAATATTGAATTGTCATATAACTTGTATCAATTCTTAATCAGTTTTTTTGTATTAAGTATAATTTGTTCTAATTATTTAAACTGCAGATGTTTTTGTTATGTTTTTGAAGATTGTAAACTTATTCTTAAAACATTTTGTAATAATTTGGAACTCTTCTCCCTGGGTCTCCATTGAAAAAGGTTCCTACCCAGTCAGACTTTCATTGTAATCATATGTTAATAAATCATTCAGTAAATAAATGAACTTCTTCCATCCCCTAAGAGTAAGAGTTGGTCCTTTACTCCTCAAACAGTCCATAGCAGACACTCCCAAGCTGAGCAGAGCACAATTCATGTAAGCAGCACTGAAGGTGCCTTTCTCAAAACTCTGTTCCGAATTATGGAACATTCAGTTCTGCATTTGTACTCAGCCTTCATTGTGCATCTTTAAAAAAATCCTAATTACTCATTTGCCAGTTTCCACCAAGTGTAACTGCTTTATATAGTAGTTTAAGGTAGCAGTCAAGTAATCTGTTCTCATTTTTTTTCACACAACTAGCTGCAAATTGTTACGCTTCCCTGTATACTAACCACTTTGTAATTCTGACTACTGGTCTGTTAATACTGTACTTTGAATGCCTTGAATATTTTTAATTTATATATTCTACACCATGCACTAACTCTGAACACTCCATGAACTGCATTGGTTTCGAAGTAACTTTATCACACTGCACCTCCATCTGAGGATCTCCTTAAAATGCACTGATCTGAAGTAAATAACTTCATTTGGTCATAAACCTGTGGGTTTCGGATCCGGACCGGATCGGAGACTACCGTTTCACCAGCATCAGATCCGAGCTCCAAGCTCCTCCCCTTACCAATAATACCACTGCACCTCCTTCCTTCCCTCAGATCTCGTTTGCTGCGGCTTCACCTACGACGTGATCTCTTGAGCTCCAGGCTGGTAGGACAGTTTCGGAGTATTTTTGTGTGTGTGCGTTGGGTTTCTGCTTTTGGTACCTTGTATCTTTTGGGCTGGATGATGTCTGATCAACAGAAGCTGATCTTTAGGAAATGCACAGTGTGTGGCCATAAGTTGTCACCGGCGGATGGCCACAATGTGTGTTGCATGTTTGGGGGAAGCACACTTTTCCTCAGACTTCTCCATATGTGCAGAATTTAACCCCAGGGCCCTGAAAGACTGCAGAGCCAAGCTAATTTTAAAGGGGCTTCTCCCTTCTATGGAGGCTGCCGCCGCCTCGTCTTCTGTTTCTGCTGCCATGGCTGTGACTGCAACTACCTCGGCCATTGTGTCCTCCCCTCCTTTCCAGGCTGGGACTCACCCTCCTGACCACAGAGCTGGCGAAAGAGAAGGAAGAGATCCCTGGAATGCTCGGATCCAGCGGGTCCCCCTTCCAAGCTACCTGCTTGTTACCAGGCTGACTTCCCCTCGGCTCTGTTCTCCGAGGTTTTCCCCGGAGCCAGAGGAGGTTCGGCCTCCTTCTAGTGCCTCCGTACACCATCCTTCCCGGATGGTGTCTGTGGCCTCTTCAAGGTCTACCAGAAGCTTATCAGAAGCCAATATGGGCAGAATGATGCGAAGGTTTATTCGCACCCAGTTGCAGATGAGGGTCCTGCTGGCACCCTCTCCCTCTGGAGGGGATAGCTCACTACTGTTTTTTGCCCCTATTTCTCTTTCTCTGATCCATCCTCTGGTATTGGAGTCCCTGGATCCGAGAGGTTCTGGAGTCAGGGGGCCGGCGCCGATGGTACCGTCTACCACAACGCTGGCAATTACCTTGAGCGTATCGGGTCCGACCGACTCTGATCCGAACTCTAGGAGCCGTAGCCTGGGCGTCTGATCTGAGGGGTTGGGTTTTTCTCTGTCGGCTCCGACCTTGTCGGTTCATTTCCTACCCCTCAGGGTCTCAGCGCATTCGAGCTCGGCTCTGATCCCTGTGTCTGATCTGGGGAGAGCATCCTCTCTTTCAGTGGAGGCTCGTTCTCCCTCTGCATTCGATGTGCTGGAGAGGGTTCTCTCTCATGAATCAAGGCCCCTGACCATTTCCTCAGAGTCTGCCTCGACCCCCTCTCTTCTGGGTGTGCCTTCTACCATTCTGCCCATGCAGGGACATCCCGTGCTTGACATTCCACAGACTGTTCCCCTCGAACCACAGGCTGTTCATGAGTCCTCTACAGAAAGCCCCACCAAAGAGGTTCCTCACAAATGCAAGTGCAGGAGGAGGCACCTGGACTCCCCTGAGTTCCTCATGGAGGATACCGACTTGGAGGAAGGGGATGGCTCCCCCAGATCCCCCCTCCTGAGGATATCTCTGGAGACATCATGGAGATCCTGTGCCAGCGGGGGTTGGTCTGCCTCCAAACCTTCCTCGGGCGAATTGGTGTTTATGGAGGCATTCAACATGGGCCCATCTACTTCTTGGGTGTCCTCCCCCATGGACCCCCTGGTGGACCTCATTACCACCAGAGCATGGAAAGAGCCGGACACCATGGAGCCAATCCCAAAACGTCTAGATAAAATCTTGAGCCCCCCTGGTAGATAGGCCGAGCTGGAATAAAGGGTCCCCAGTGGATGCAATGGTGGTAACAGCTGCCACTAAGAAGGAACTGGCTCAGGAGAGTTCCGCAGTCCATCCCCCGGACTGAGAGTCCAGGACAATGGACTGTTTGGGAAAGCAGACTTATGCTTAAGCCACCCTTTGTATAAGGGCACTGAACTACATGGCCTGTGTTACCAGACTGCAGCATGACCTGATCAGAGAGTTCACTGCGTCTCCATCGGAGTCCATGTTGCCAGAGGATAAACGCACATTCTCTACGCGAATGGCCACTCTGAAAGTGGTTACCAACCTGTCCACGTGACTCCTTTCTCATGCCACCTAAGGAGCGGCACGGGCTGCTGGGTCTGGCTTTGCTATGAGGCGACATGCCTGGCTCAGGCTATGTAATTTCACGGAACCCTTCAAGTCATCTCTTGCGAATGCTCCCTATGACAGCTCTTCCTTGTTTGGGAAGACTGTCCGTGACACTTGTCCAGAGTGAGAAGGACGGGAAGACACTGTCTGCTGCCGGGATCCACTTCTCTAACTCCCAAAGATCCTTCTCCAGGAATCAGCGGGGGCAAAAGAAGATGTGGTTCTAGAAGTCTCAGTATTTCCAGGACACTCAGGACTCCTTTTCCCCTAGAGGCAGAGCGGGACAAGACAGATGCCGGCCCAGAGGCAGGGGGGGGGGGGACTGAAGAACTTTGGGTCTCTAACTGTTCTTGGACAGACCTGCACAGCAGCCTTGAGGGGTTGCCTGACTGATCTGCTCTGGAGGCAGTCGGGGGCCACTTTTCTATGCACCTGATGGCATGGGAGTCCAAGTCAGCAGATGGTTGGGTGCTCCAAATAATATCCAGAGGTTACACAGGTCCCTTTGTGACATGTCCCTGTCCCCCAAAGAACCTCCCGGATGTTCCACCCGCACAAAGGGAGGCAGCAGCGATCAAAGTAGAAAAGCTGCTAAGCAAACAGGCCATCCAGGCTGTCCCCCCAGATCAGTCCAGATCAGGCATTTATTCCAGGTTCTTTTTGGTGCCAAAAAGGACGGGGGACTCCAGGCCGATTCTTGACCTTTCCACTTTGAACCTGTCGGTTGCCAAAGAAAAGTTCTGGATTGTCAGTTTACAATCCATCCTGCCTTATCTGCAGGAAAACGATTGCATGTGCTCTACAGACTTCCAGGATGCATACTACCATATAAAGATGCACAGATCGTTTCTCCGCTTTCGGCTAGCGGCCAGTCACTACCAGTTCCTAGCCCTACCCTTCGGTCTCACCACAACCCCCAGGGTGTTCACCAAGGTCATGGCAGTTGTAACGGCTCACTTGTGGCTTCAGGGCATACAGGTCTTCCCGTACCTGGATGATTGGCTCCTTGCCACTCCCTCCAGGCATCTACTCTGTCAAGCCAGGGATTATTTCCTTAAGTTGTCAGAGTTGCTGGGCATCACCATAAATATAGCAAGTCCTCTTTAGAACTGGTTCAGGTCCTGGACAACATAGGGGCAAGAATAGACACATTGCAATCGAAAGTTTTTGTGATGCCAGAGCGGGTTCGGAGCCTAAATCTTCATGTTTTCCCGATTCTTCAGTATCCTTTTCCCCCAGCCGCAGTGGTGTTAAAAGCCCTAGGATCCATGACAGCCACTATCACTCTTCTTCTTTGTGCTCGTCTTCACATGCGGGTTCTGCAGTGGATGCTGGCAGTCCAGTGGTCTTTTTTAGATTGGCCATTGACACATCCGATTCACATAACCGAGTTGTGCAGGAAGTCCCTCCTCTGGTGGCTTCAATCTCCAGAGATGATAGAGGGACAGTCCTTTGTTGCAGCCCCTCCCCAAGCCACTGTGACCATAGATGCCTCTCGACTGGGTGGGGGGGGGTATTGCTCGGGCAGGATGGACCAAGGCATGTGGTCCCTAAACGAGACCAATCTGCATATCAATGTTCTGGAGATGAGGGTGGTCTTATTAGCGTTGCAGGCCCTTCATGCCTCTCTTCCTCTGGGAACTATTGCGATTCAGACAGACATGTCACTGGTCTGGTACATCAACAAACAGGGAGGAACCAGATCCTACCCCCTTTGTTGAAGGGCCATGAGAGTGTGGGAATGGGTGATCTCCACCAACCGTTTTCTGATAGCAACGCACATTCCAGGTCAGTCCAACATACTAGCGGACAAATTGAGCAGAACTATCCTGATGCCTTACAAGGGGTCTCTGAATCCTTGTGTAGCGGAGCAGATCTTCATGTAGGGTCTGCCTTGCTGCAATGTCTTCACATCTCCTTCCATAGTGAAGTGCAGTGAGTTCTTTGCTCTGATCCCCCCCTCAGGGGAAACACCCCATATACGCTCTGGCCCATGCTTGGCCTCCTGGTCTTTTATGCATATCCTCCATTACCCTTCATGACAAAGTTTTTATAGAAGGCTCGTCAGTTGGGGAGCAGAGTCATTTTCATTGCCTCATTCTGGCCTCGCCAGATCCAGTTTCCCTGTCTGTGGTCTTATCTGATAGCTCGACCTTGGACCCGATTCTGGATCTTATTTCGCACCCATCAGGGATTCCCCTTCCAGACCTGGGCAGTCTGAAGTTCAAGGCTTGGCTGATGCAGATCCATTGATTGCCAGTACTCCTGGACTTTCTTCCCCTGTTGGGTCTATTCTGGTGGCAGCCCATAAGTCATTTACTGAAAAGTTTACCGTAGTAAGTGGAAGCGTTTTTCGATCTGGGCTACACAGAGGGATTTAAATCCCTTTACAGCTCCAGTGCCAGTGGTTCTTGAATTTTTAGCACGCCTTTTCCAACAGGGTGAAAGCTCTTCGAACGTTCAACTGTCTGCCATTTCTAATTTCCATGTCGGTAAAAACATGGGATCCTTGGCTTCTTCCAGACTTTGCAAAACCTTCATTAAAGGGACCTTTCTTTTAAGGCCTCCGGTTAAGGACCCCTCTCCTCCTTGGGATCTTACCTTAGTTTTACAGGCATTAGTTGCTCTGCTGCCTCTGTGGACTTGAGATTTTTGTCCTGTTAAACAGCTTTCCTAGTGGCCATCACCTTGGCTAGGAGAGTGTCAGAACTTCAAGCATTATCTGTTAAACCCCCCTTAATTGTTTTTTCATAAGGACAGGGTCTCACTTCAGAATGATCCTTCCTTTTTCCCTAAAGTGGCCTCAGAATCTAATGTCAATCTGCCTGTCTTTTTTCCAAACTTTCAAAATAAGGGGGCATATAAACTACATTTGTTAGATGTACATTGACAGTTAGGTTCCTACTTACACAGGAATAAGCCCTTTCGCAAGTCTGACCAATTGTTTGTGTCTTTTGCTAGACCTTTTCTAGGCAAACCAGTTTCCAAGGTGACAATTGCCAAGCGGATTTCCATTTGCATTCTGTAGGTTTACAAAGACAAAGGTATGGCTATTTCAGGGAGGGTTCATGCCCATTCTATCAGGTCTGTGGCTACGTTAGATGCTTTTTAGTCCAGAGTACCCTTGGACGATATTTGTTCAGCGGCTACTTGGTCCTCATCTCATACTTTCATTTCTCATTATAAACTGGACATGGTTTCCAGAGAGAGGGCATCCTTTGGCTCCGTGGTGGTCCGGAATATCCTTCCATGAGGGCCTCCCAAGGTTATGGTAGCTGGGGGCTCTGTCCCACAGGTTGATGACCAAATAAAGTTAACTACTTCAGTTAAAAAAAGTTATGTACTTATCATAATGTTCCATCTGAGTAGTTAGACTTCATTTGTCACCAGCCATCCCTCCCTACTTCCCCTTGACCTTGTTAGGGTCTTTCTTTTGAAGTGTCTAAGAGATAGTGCCTTTGCAGCCCTCTTGTGTTCTCTGGTGGGTCAGGTTTTTGCCGATCGGGATCATTTGTTGGGTGGCAAACTTGATCTGAGAGAAGGAAGGAGATGCAGTGGTATTATAGGTAAGGGGAGCTTGGAGCTCCGATCTGATGCTGGTGAAACTGCCGTCTCTGATCCGGTCTGGATCCGAAACCCACAGGTTGATGACAAATGAAGTCTTAACTACTCAGATGGAATGTTATGGTAAGTACATACCTTCTTTTTTTGCTTTGTATAACTAACTACATTTATTTTTATTTATTAGCATTTTTTACCAGTATTGTTTATCTGGATACAAGTTGCCCTTTTTCAGCAGGGGCCTGGGGCAAAAACTCCAAATGTAAATATATGTACTACAGGTCCAAAAAAGCAGCTAAGAAAAATACAATGACTTTAAGCAGTTTAACAGAATGAATGCAAATAAAATATGTAGTAAAACATGAGTTTTACAAAAGGCAATAGAGCATTTCAATAGATAAATCTTGTAAGTCATGAATAAAATATAATACTGAGAGTATAACAGTGGTTTGAAGCAAAAAAGTATAACACCATGAATAACCACTGTCCGTATCTGTGTGTTGTAGGCTCATAAATTCTTTTTTGAAAAAGAACCCTTAAATCCAACTGGTACCAAGGACAGTTCCTCTTTCTTAGGCTATAGTCGTTGCCAGAATTCCATTTTTTTTTCTTTAAATACATTACTGTTGATACCCAAATATAATTATAAAGAATAATAGAATTAATCCATTTTGGTTTTGAATCATCTAAGCCCATTTGTAACTTCTCAGTTTTTTTTTCAACAGACTCCTTGCATGTTAACATTCCTTGACTACCCCTCACAGTCTTGGTTGTGAAGGGCATGCATGATTATTTGAAATAAAATATCATTATGACCTTGCATGTCATCTGTAACGGCCTAAATTTGCAAAATCTCCATTCATCTCGTCCACAAGCAGCCACTGAAT
>NC_056743.1:424224729-424259729 GCF_019279795.1 Protopterus annectens | reverse complement strand
TGTGGGTTTTGTGAGTGGAGTTTGTCTTACGGCTATGCAGCAACTCCATCAAGGCTGGGTCTAAAATGTCCTTGTATGCCAGACACAAGTCACCTCTGAGCTGTAGGAAACTGAGTAGAGGGACAGGACTTTTAGTCTGTCTGTATAGGACAGATGTTTGAGACCCTGGATTTTCCTGGTCAGGAACCTTTGTGGTCTGTCCAACTACTGCATGTGCTTGGCAAGGTACATGCCGAAGGGGGCACTGTATTCAATAATGGGTCTGATAAGGGAGGGGAGGAGTACATGGATGTTATGACCTCCTTGTTCCTGCATGAAATACACTTTTTTATGAGTTGGGCCATGTAGAAAGCCTTCCCGTACAATGGAGGCAACATGGTGGTCAGAAGTCTGGTTGCTATCAACCTGGGTGCTCAAGTCCCTCACAACTAATTGCATGCTTAGTGTGTTGTTAATGTGATAATTAGTGGGGATGCCATTTTCCCCAAAGGGGATAATGATGCATTTCTTGGCATTCAATTTGAGGCCATGCTTCTGGCACTATATAAGGGAGTAGGTATATGAGTTTAACATTGACATTTCAGGTTTATACATTGTTTATTACTTTTCAGTAAGTTCATATGGACAGTATATATTGATTTATTGAGAGTTTAATCAAGGACGTGAATTACAGGCTTTTATTTTTGTGAACATTTATTGATCATACATTTTGCTGAAAGAAATAAGGTTTGTATTGGTAGTGGGAGTATCTGTGTATGGTTGTAGGTTTGTAGAGTAAGGGCTCGGTAGGAGGATAGATTTGTAGAGTACGGGCTGAGTAAGAGGATAGATTTGTAGAGTACGGGCTCGGTAGGAGGATAGATTTGTAGAGTACGGGCTCAGTAAGAGGATAGATTTGTAGAGTACGGGCTCGGTAGGAGGATAGATTTGTAGAGTACGGGCTCGGTAGGAGGATAGATTTGTAGAGTACGGGCTCAGTGAGAGGATAGATTTGTAGAGTACGGGCTGAGTAAGAGGATAGATTTGTAGAGTACGGGCTGAGTAAGAGGATAGATTTAATGTGTGTGTGTGCGCACTCGTGATTGTGGGGCAGAGTTAGATTAAGAGGTAGGTAAGGAGATGTATTTAGTATTGTATGTGGTGTGTATCTGAGCAGTCTTGTGTTGTGGTAGTGTTACAGAAAGGGTTTTTATAAGGTGATGTGTAAGACTATGGTATGCTAACCGTAACATTGTCCCTGCTTCTTACCCTCATCCTAATCCTTCACCTTACCTTAGAAAACTCTTTCAAGCACTACCACTATTCAGACAATTTAGGTCTGAATGAAGTTGGCAGCGTTTTGGTTTACAGAATGGAAAAGGAAATTTGCTTTTTGAGGTCCTTTCTACAGTTAATGTTTTGGGTGTTAATAGTCCAAAATGTTTTCATCAGTCTTCTGTTTTGACATTTTGATGTTTCAGCCATTCGTGTTAATATATATCTATACGGGTTCCAGTCAAATGATATCACTAGTCACAGGGCTAATAAAAGTATGTAGTCCATTCTATCAGTTCTGAGTGTTATAAAAGATTGATTTTTTTATCAGTAGTATTTGCTTTCTTATACTTGTCATATTGCAGTTTGCTTTATTACAGTGTGTTGGATTATGTGAGCTAATGGTACACTTCCACTGTTTTTTCCCTTTCTTCTACTGTAGTGTAACAGTAGCATTGTTAAATATGTACGCTAGGCAGTGTGGGGGGTACAGGGCTGTTTGCCCCCCCTACAAAAAACATGTCTTTTTTTTTTTTTTTTATTTTGGATTAGATGTGTGTTTAGATCACTTGTGTTAGATCTTTTGTGTTTAGATATTCTGTGTTTTAGGTCATTGGACATATACAAGAAATCACACAGACTCTGTGAAGGAAGAGAAAGTGAGAAAAATGCAACACTATCCTTGTGCTTTTCTGAGTCTGACTGCCTGGCGATCTTTTAGGTTTGATGTTCTGATTGTCAATCCAGTGATAAACAGTTGCACTAAGCTTACAGATTTAGTCTAACTTCTAAAAGCTTTGTTAGTTCATTTACAGGCAGCAAAGACAGCAACAATTGTGTATTAAAATCAACATATACACTTCTTTAATGGAATTTTTACAGTGCTAGTATATTGTGGGTTTACCCTAACTTCAAGCAGTTTTGTACACTCACTTGCAGCCATTAAATCTTAATTTTCCACTGCTTGAATCAGAATGGACTAGCTGATGCTCACAGCACTTGGACATTGCTTTTACTTTGACAGTAAATGTATAGTGGCATTGGCCAAAACCTTGTATAATTAAAAGCACTCATGAAGACATGTACACTGCTTCTGGCTTATGGAAGCCATTTGTTGGGCAAGAACTCACTTGCCATGGGGTCTCCACACAGGGTCAGGATGCCTCCCTTGGATCCGGTCTTCATGTCCCTTGCTTCTTCTCATTCTTCTAGTTACCATAGAGGAGGGGACTCATGCCATTAACTATGGTAGATTGTTCACTCTCCATTTCTCATCTCAGTCTGCTCTGGTAATTCTTGTAACCTTGCCAATGCTGACACTGCAGTCATGAATACTTGAATGACACTTGGAAAAATACCTTCAGCACAACCAGGAAAGTCAACTTCAATCTAATCCTTTGCCCCCTGCATTCTTCTGTGACATCAGACGATTTTTGCTTTTACTGAAGGGTGTTAGCTGAATAATCATGAGCAAAGAATACAGGACACCCCTCAGCTGTACACGTCTTACTGAGCTGTCACAGCTGCTACAGAGCCTATTCATCTTCATAACACAGTGCAAGCTGAGCCAGTATAATCTGTGGTTTACTACATTTCCTCTCCAGCAAAGACCTTGGTAGTCTAGAACCATTTTAAGTTTCCAAAGTTTGTTTTGTAACCTAGTCCACACAGTTCTAATGCATTAGTTAGCATAGTAACTTAATATGCTTGCTTTGTGTGTAAAGGGTGCAATATTTAAAACCTTTGTGTCTTGTAGCTCAGGACTTAAATCATTAGTCTAGTAAACCTGGAGTCAAAAGCTCAAATCTCAAGGCCTCTGCTTGTGCTTTAAACTGCTTAAGGCATGCTGTCAGATGTCTTATGTAATCCTGGTATTTGCATAGAGGGTTAAGGCTGTGAGTTGTAGTTCCTGTGGTACAGGGTTTAACTCCTTCAGCCCTCATTTGCCTACTGTGTGACCTTGAAGTCAGTTAGACAGTACTTGGGAACAATTGAGAATTTGGGTTAGGTTCCTCTGTGGTTCCGTGGACTGCAAGCTTGGTAACTACCTATGAGCTATAACTTTAATTTGATAAATCTCAGGCAGTCTGAATATTCCCTTTGTAACACACCCACGTATGCACAACTTCCTCCTCTTCACCAACCTGTTCTCTGTATACACCATATGTCCAAAGACCTCTGAAGTTTTATCTCAAACTTCCCTAATAGACTCTATTACACCACACCATTATTCACTTCACACAACTCCAGCTGCTTGGTATAACTGCACAGCTGACCAGGCAAAAGCCTCAATTCATGCACTATTGCTTAAATGCCCCTAATAACATCCCTTGGTGATCTGTTTCACTGTAGTTTTCCCTGTACCATTAACAGGACAAGAATCCAAGAATATTATACATGTTCCCTCACAGTCCTCCTCAATCAAAACAATTTTGCCTTCCAGTTTATCCTTTTAGGTGCTATTGCCAAGATGACAGCCCTTAAGCTGTAATATTCTTAATTTCATATCATATGAATAAATTTAGCAAACATTTTTGTAATTAACATTCTAACTTTACAACTTGGAACAAATGAGGGTGATGACCATCTAGTGAGCACTGCTTCTTTGCATTTGTGTCCATGGTATTTATTATATCCCTTGATGATCATATTGATCACTGCTGCGGAAGCCTTAGCTATATGGGTTATATCCTGCAAGGATATAATATCCGTCTAGGTTCCAAAGCTTCAGGGCACCTACCACATACCTAAACTGTCAGGCAGTTTGAGGCATACCTCTCAACAGTACAGATCTTTGCAGAATGTCCTGATTTTTGCCTCATATTTTTGGTCTGTTTTTGATACAATTGTGGTTTTCTGGCAAATTAGTAGCAAATCATTAAAGACTGAAGTTAGAAAATAATTGATATTTGAGTTTCAGACTTCATACACTTCATAAAATTCTTGCTAATATGCAACCTGTTAATCTATCAAATTTCTAACCTTGTAGGAGCAATATTTAAAAAGTGTCCCTATTTTTGGGCCTTTGTTCCACTTTTATTTTTGGCTTTGTCCAGATTTTTTGCTCTAACAGGTTGAGAGGTATAGCCCGAGGTGAGCTGACAAAAATGGTTTGTGTATGAAGCCCTTAAGAGCTTTACTGCTGATGAAGAGTATGCTCATCTGAGGCTTTCAAGGATTGATGAATGGCTTGTGCTTTCTTTTGCTGGGCAACTAGGTTCCCTTTGGAGGAAAAAAAAACTTTCATTTTTTGATTTTGTTGATTTATTACTTTCCTGTTCAGGAAAGTTATTTTAGAGCTAGGAGCTCAAAAAGTAACCTTTGACTGCAGTGTTTCCCATCAGTTGCTGCTCCTCTTCCACAGGAAAGAGGCACCATTTTTGGCTTGACCATGTGTGATGCCCCACCACTTGACCAGTAATCAAGGAGGCTCAGTCCTCACCACTGGCAACAGTGGGGGACGTACACTGAGAAGATAACAAGTACACACTCAGTATTCCCAGATGCAGCTTTCTGCATCAAGTGCATTTTCAATTATTAAGAGCACACAGAGACCACAGTCAGTCTGGGGCTAGTTTCTCCAGATCCTCCGTAAGACTCACCACTGGCAGAGCTATAGATTTGAGATCTCAGCTGAGTAGCCAAAGCCAATAACTCCAGCACCCTCTCTGTCCAGCCAGTGCTTCATGTCGCTGCTCAGGTAGCTGACACACACACTCTTTGAGGTTTAATTTACAGACACACACACACACACACACACACACACACACACACACCTGGGAAATGCTGGCACAAGTTTACAAGCTATGCCCCCTTTTTCCCAGACTATAATGTAGTTATCACTGCCACCAGCTAACTCCTTATCAGCTACTTTAAGGCCCTTAACAAAGGGTGTCCAATCTTACTGTGTAGTGTTACTGTTAATACAAATGGTAGTTGGACCAAGAGCAAGGTTTTTAGGAGTGACCTACACAATGTGACCAAATAAATATGCAGGTACTCTCAGAACTTAAATATATCTGCAGAGATCAGCCACAATGAAAAGTTTAAATACATTTAATATTAAATAATAAAAGAACAGAAAATGCTCAGTATATAATCACAGTGACATCAGAGTTCAAAACCAAAGGGAATATTTAAAACAACATTGCAGGACAGTCTCAAATAAGTGAAGAAAAATATCTAAACTATGCTTCACTATATTCCTGACTAAATCTAAGAGAATTACTATACCGTAGTTAACTTAAGAGCAAGACAGATATGGTAAATTGGTCTTCTAATTGTTGTTGTCAGGTCCAAGACAGACTACAGAATGTTGCGTTTCTCTCAGCATTTTCTCAAATTAATATGTCAAATATTACTGCTTTGATAGCTTGCCGAATGACATAATTTCTTGTCATCTGACTATTCCAGGTGACCCCCCCCCACACACACTGCTGGAAGCAAGCAGTATTTAGCATCTATCTGTGGAAATACATAGACCTCATATCTTTGGCAGATGCTGGAAGTCATAAAATAATTACCTTCTTTCATATTTTCAAAACTAGTAATTAGAGTACTTTAAAGACAATACAACTCAATCTCTAGCTGCCATAAAGTAATTTAATTTCAACCATTTTTCTGAAGTTTTGCTGAACTGAAGTTAACTTCCTATATTCCAGTTTCCACTGTTAAAATATTTACATTTAACCAGTTACAATAGTGTATGTATATTTCTGTTCTTTTCCAGCAGGGCACACTGTGGATACATCTTTAAGCTCACTTCTTTACAAAATACCTTTTTTAACACAGGTCTGTACAGACCAGTTTGATATACATATGACATGCAGTTCTAATGCATTTATAACAAACATCTTATGTAGATCATGTTGATATTTACAAATGAAATATAATTACTTACAAAATTCCAGATAGCTGTGCTGGCAGTATTTCAGTTTGTCACACTTCTTCCCTCTCAAAGACTGAAGCTAGTTTTTCAAATGACTCTTGAGAAACATTGCTTGAGAGTGATGAGCCTCTTTGGGAGTATATTACCCCATAACCCTGTCTTGAGATTTCAGCTGCCTTGGCATTGCTAACCCCAGTACAGTGCTGCAGTGTCCTATCATATGTTTGTAACCCTAGGCTCTACCATAGTAACTAGAGATTTTGTGGGCTGGCTCCCTGTAATCCTAGATCCCCCTCAGACTCCTCCTGCCTTCTCCTGCAAATACTTAGCACCAGCGCCTCCCTATCATGTTAAGTTTCATGGTGTTAACATGGCACAATTTGTGCCCCTACCTAGCAGTTGTACCATCTAGTTAACATCACTGTCCTTCCGTAACACTTTGAAGGGTCCCTCCCAAACTGCCTGCAGCTTGTTGTGTCTGACAGGAATAAAATCCATAACCTGCTCCCCCACAGCACACTCTCTAGCTCGAGCAGTCCTGTCATACCAGACCTTTTTCTGCTGTTGGGTTTCTGCCAAGTTCTCCTGGGGCAAGCTTTTGAGTTCCTTGAGCCTTGTCCTGACACTTTAGGACATATGCCAAAAAGGGACTCTGTGGGGTTCGTACTCATCCTTCCACTCATCACGAATCAAATCTAAAGGTCCTTTCGCCCTATCGCCATACAGCAACTCAAAAGGTGAAAAGCCAATGGATTCCTGGGGCACCTCTCTATAAGCAAACAGAGAGGGCAAATATTTCTCCCATTCCCTCTTAAACTGGTCTGCAAATGCCCGTAACATGGTCTTTAGTGTAGAGTTTAAACTCTCCACCAGACCATTAGTCTGGGGATAGTAGGGGGTGGTCTTTAGGTACTTCACCCCACAGTGCTTCCACAAAAAAGCCAGCAGGTCTGATATGAACTTGGCACCTCTGTCAGTATTTCTTCTGGGAGACCTACGCTGCTGAAAATCTCTAACAAAGCATTTGCCACCTTTTCTGCCTCAGTGGAGGACAGGGGCCACTGCCTTAGGGTATCTAGTAGCTTAATCTACTACCACTAGGATATACTTCTTCCCTGTGGAACTTGAGGTACTCAGAAGCCCCATAATATCCATAGCTACCCTCTGAAATGGCTCCTCAATCACAGGCAAAGGCATCAAAAGAGCTTTGACCTTGTCTCCTGCCTTGTCTACCTTTTGGCATTGCTCACAGTTCCTGCACTGCCCTGTTACATTTCTGGAAATCCCAGGCCAATAAAAGTTTTGCGTAATGCACCTCTTGGTATGCTTTATTCCCAAATTACCTGCAAAGGGAATGTCATGGGCTATGGCTAGAAGTGTCAGACGGTAAGCTCTGGGCACTAACATCTGTTGTATTCTCACCCTCAGGGGTCCACTGTATGCAGTAACCCTTTTTCCCAGTGTACAGATTCCAAATTCCCCCCTTTCCTTGAGAATCATGTGCCTCACTAGCTACCTCCCTCATGCGCTGTTATGTAGGGTCTGAGTGCTGAGCCTGTCTCAGCTCTTTGTAACCCTTCCCAGCTTCCCTTCCACAGGAAGTCTGGTATCCTCTGACAGCGGTGCATCACTGTCAGCCTGGGTACTACTACTCACCTCTGCCTTTGCAGTCACTCTGCCAAGGGAACATCAGTATCCACAAGCAGCTGTGGCTTACCTTCAGTCTCAGTGTTGCAGTATAGTGTCCTTCCTGAAGTTGCCACCTCACCAGTCCTGGCTTCGTGTGTGGTCTGTGTCCCCACCAGGCTACCAGACCCACATGTTTGTCTCTTTAACTGCATTTACACAAGGTACTGCATTACCAGAATCATTCCCAATCAGGACATCTGCAGGGATATTTTCAAACACACCTGCTTGCTTCCTTTTCCACCCTCCCAGTCAAGGTGAACCCTAGCCAAAGGTATTTGGAATGGGGTCCCTCCTAAAGCTGTGACTGGAGTAGACTGCCCAAGCAAGCAGTACTCCTCTTTAACCATAGCAGGCTTCACAATGGTTAGGTAAAGGCTGTGTCTATTTTAGCAGTGGCCTGTTACCCATGTACTGTTTGTTTATATTTATTTATTGCATTTGTTAACCGGGAAAGTCCACTGGACCTATAAAGAGCCCATTTTCAGTGGAGGCCAGGGGAGAAAAGCTCCACATTAATTATATACAAAAATAAAATACTAATACATAGAACAATGTGATTATGAGTAGTACTTTCACATGTAAAGAGAATTCATAGCAAAAACAGTGATATTTACAATCACATATGAATTTGGCAGTAAAAGATGACAGGTATTTAAATAACACTTGAGAAGAAATATATCTATAGAATCCTTAGCAGAGGAATGTTGACTTCAGGGTCGAAAGGAGGTGACAGCAGGGCTATAGAAGGAAGAGTCCAGCAAGAAGTAATTATGGTAAAGAGAAGGAGAGGAGATATTTGAAATTGAAATGATTAAAGTTGACTCCCCAGAGAGAGAAGTCAGGAGTTGGGATTATTTATTGGGTACAGGAGCATAGCCAGTAAGAGGA
Source organism: Protopterus annectens (assembly GCF_019279795.1). Lineage (NCBI taxonomy): Eukaryota > Metazoa > Chordata > Ceratodontiformes > Protopteridae > Protopterus > Protopterus annectens. The sequence continues at coordinate 424,251,010 of NC_056743.1, read as the reverse complement.
GAGATGTAATTTGAGGGATTTTTTAAAGGAGGTAGGATTGCTGGTAGTCCTGAGTGAAGGAGGGAGATTGTTCCATAACTTGGAGACAGTATGAAAATACAACATTTGGCCGGCTAAGAGCTTGGGTTTCTCGACAGACAGTAACATTTTGTTTACAGACCTGATGTGGTGGTTAGGATGGTACATTGTCAGTATGAAGGAGAGAAGGACAGGTTTCAGGATGATAGATTATCTGGTGAGCTGTTGTAGATAAGTGAGATGGTAAGGGGATTCTAGCCATTTTAGTTGATGCAGAGGAACAGTGGTAGGTAGAAAATTTTGCATTTGTACAGAACTTAGCGACTTTGTTGTAGCAAGAGTCAAGTTTAGTTTTTAAGGTGGATTGTAGATTGGTGAGGATGGGAGCACCTTATAGCAGAGTTGGAAGGATGATGCCAGGGCCTTTTTTAGCAGAGAGGCTAAGAAAATAGTTGCCTATAAATGGCACCTAGCTTCTGATGGGGTTTTTTTTTATGTTATTGTAGATGTGAAGGTCAAAAGTTAATTTGTCATGAATGATAACTATTAATTTGGTGCTAGGGACAACTTCGATGATAATGTTGTTTTGGGATTGAACAGTGAGTCGTGACTTGTCAACAGGGCTAGACTTTGTGGTGCTGAATATTAAGAATTTTATTTTGTTGAGGTTAAGGGCGAGATGGTTCTTGAGACATCCAGGTTTCAGTGGAGGTAAAAGCTTCTTGGGTAAGATGCTGTAATACAGTGGCAGATTTAGAAGAGCAGATGATAGTAGAGTCATCTGCATATTGGATGACAGTATAGTGGGTAAGAGTGGTATGAAAGTTACTGACAAATATACTGAATAGGAGGGTAGCCAAAATAGAACCTTGGGGAACGCCTGTATTTGTATTGATGAAAGGGCAAGGTGAATGCCGTCATATAGTAGATTGCTGCCTATTGCTGAGATAGTTGGTAAACCATTGTAAGGTAGGGAGAGATGGGCCGAGGTTACAGAGTTTAGTAAGCAGAAGGGAGTGGGAAATAGTGTTAAATGCCTTGATAAATCAAGAAAGAGGGCAGAGACTAAGGAGCCAGCATCTCAAACTTTCTTTGCTGTGTCCAAGAAGGAAATGAGGGCAGTGTGGTGCTATGTCCAGGCCTAAAGCCATATTGAATGGGGGAAAGGAGTTAGTGTTTTACCAGATGACTTAGGAGCTGAGTCTGAATGCAATTCTCTAGTATTTTAGAGATGCAGTAAAGAATGACGCTAGAACGAAGTTTGAGATGTCAGAGTTGCTGCTGCCTTTATGAAGAGGGAGGACAAATGCTTTTTTTCCAGATATGAAGTATGCATGACTCCTGAATGGACCTACTGAGGAGAATGCTGATGGGGTATGCAATGGAGGAGGCTGCTAGTTTTAAGTATTCTGCAGGTAATTTATCAGGGGCGTTGGTACATGGTTTTAGTTTATGGAGAAGTTTTGGGATGGTGGATGTGGGAATGGGTGATAGTGAGAAAATAGAGGATTTGAAGGGACATGTTCTGATGGTGTTACTTGTGGGTCCAGGTTGAAGTAGGGAGTTGATAGCTAGAAGACATAACTTGCTTTGTGGACTTCGCAAGACAGTAGTATGCTTATCTTTGATTCTTTTTAGCCGGAGTGGGGCAATAATATTTAGGATCCTGCGAAATGTAGAATTAAAGAATTAAACAGCTTCATTGAGTGGAAGAAATTTCAGTGGACTCCAGTTAGTGTTCTGTAGGATGTCATTGACGGTATTTGGGGAGACGTGTGATAGATCACTGGTATAACGATATTGGTGAATGTTTGGTTTAGAGTTGGGCTTATGTATTATGAATGCTGGAGACTGGTCACTAATACTGTCAGGGAGTGTGCTGGAGGAGGTAGTTTTGTCAGGATCAGTAACCAAGATCCAATCCAAGATTGAGGCTTTATTTTTGTTGTCTGGTCTGATGATGTCGGAGATTAGCTTGAGTGTAAATGTGAGGGTTGATATTAGTAGAGGGGTTTTTACTAAGATAGGATATAACCTCTTGTGGTAGTTTGGTACCCTTGTTGTCTCTAGACAACTTACTGCTGGTATTCTGCCATTACCACTTACTAGCTCTCCCACCTTTTGTTCCCCACCTTGCCTCCATGGACATCTATATATGTTACATGGCCTCAGTGGTTACATTTATAACCTTTAACTATTGATCCTGGCCATGTACCTTAACTAGTGGCTTCCCCTTTTTCTGGTGGATTCCGTTGGGGTGGTTTAGGCTGCCCACCATGAGTTCCATTAGACCCATGTGCAGCACTGGGTACCCCTTTCCGATGCAGTGATGCCCTGCTTGCTAGGTATAGGTCTCCCTTTTTCTCCAACTCATCTGGAGTAATACTTTCTCTATTTGCTAACCAGATTCTCATGTCCTCAGGCAAAGTGCTAAGGGCTTGTTCCCTCACCAAAAGGTCTGCCAGCCCTTCAAAAGTTGTGACCTGACACCCACTCACCCATCTATGAAAATAAGCGCTTAACTCAGGACTATATTCACACATACTTTCATCTGCCTTGCGTCTATGCTCACAAAAAAATGTTCTATAAGCTTCAGATATTAATGTAAAACACTCTGTTAAACAATTTTTAACAGTATTATAACTTAAGCAATCCATATAGGACAATTTTTAGAAATAGCAGTTACAGCTTTACCATGGAGTAAGGGGGTTAGGAACTGTACCCAGAGCCATTGGTCAACATTATGCTGTTTACATACCCATTCAAACATATAAATAAAACTATCAAAATTATCACCCTCTGTAAATTGTGGAATAAATTTACTGACCTTTTTTGCTTCTGAGGTTCAGTTATCCCCTTCCCCATTACCACCATGAACCTAGCTGAGTCGGCATTTCCTTTTCATGTTGGCTCTGCCTAACATTTTCTTCAGCCTTCAAACATCTGTTTCTTATTTTCTTCGGCCTCCAGACATCTCAGTCTCTCTGCTAATTCTAATTCCATTTGTTTCTGTTTCTTCTTCAACCTCCAAACACCACAGTCACTCTGCTGATTCTGTTTCCAAATGTTTGGCCTCCAGTTCGTCTCTAACTCCAGATGGATTTTTAAGTTCTCTGAGGTAAGGTTGAACTGTCCATTTTCTGAGTGTTGTACATCTCCATGGCCATTCTGGTTGTTCTAGTTCCTGGTCTGTGATGCAGCTTTGGTTAAGGCTGCAATCATTTCTGCTTTAGTCAGGTTGGCATGCACCAATCCTTTGACTTGGCACGTCAGCCAACTGGCTCCTTGTCAGCTTGTCATACTCCTCTGCTGACATCCTTGCCTGCTCTCCCTGACTAACTAAGCTAACAAAAAAATAAATAAAACAGTTGTGATATGAAACTCTGAATGTTCACTGTGTGGCTGCTTTGAGAGTACAAACACCTTCTTTAGTGACCACTGTTTACAGGCTACAGGAGTTCAATATCCACATCACTGAATCCCAGTATGTGATGTAGTGATCCCACCACTGCCAACCAATAAATATGATGACCCTCCACTGAGCCAGTAGTTAAGGAGCCTCAATCCTCACGACTGGTAACAGTGGGGGACGTATATTGGGAGGATAGCAAGTACACACAGTATTTCCAGATGCAGCTTTCTGCATCAAGTGCAGTTTCCGTTAAGAGCACGCAGAGACCACAGTCAGTCCGGTGCTGGTTTCTCCATCTTTCTCCAGATCCCCAGTAAGATTCCCCACTGGCACAGCTATAGAGTTGAGATCTCAGCTGAGTGCCCAAGCCAAGACCTCTAGCACCCTCTGTCCAACAAGTGCTTCATTGTTCCTGCTCAAGTAGCTGACACACACACTCTGAGGTTTGATTTATATACACACACACACACACACACACACACACACACACACACACACACACACACACACACACACACACACCTGGGAAAGGCTGGCACAAGTTTACTATATCTATGCGCCCTTTTGCCCAGATGATAAGGTAGTTATCACTGCCACCAGCCATTTCCTTATCAGCTACTTTAAGGCCCTTAACAAAGGGTGTCCAATCTTACTGTATAATGTTACTATTAATACAAATGGTAATTTGACCAAGAGCAAGGCTATTAAGAGTGGCCTACACAGTGTCACTAAATATGCAAGTACTCTCAGAACTTAAATATCTCTACACAGATCAACCATTATGAAAGTTTTTAATATATTTAATAATTAAAAGAACAAAAAATACTCTGTATATATTCACAGTGACATCAGAGTTCAAATCCACAGGAAATATTTAAAACACCATTGCAGGACAGTCTCAAATAAAAAAAAAAACATCTAAACTATGCTTCACTATATTCCTGACTGAACTGAAGAAAATTACTATACCCTAGTTAACTTAAGAGCAAGGCAGATGTGGTGAATGGATCTTCTAGTTGTCAGGTCGAAGACAGAATACAGAATGTTGTGTGTGTCTAAGATTTCTCAACTATCTCAAATTTTACTGCTGGGATAGGTTGCAGAATGAACATTTTTTCTCATCTGATTCTGTCCCAGGTGAAACCCCCACTGCTGGAAGCTAGCAGTATTTAGCAGCATCTACCTGTGAAAATACATAGATCCCAGATCTTTGGCAGATGCTGGAAGTCATAAAACAAATTACCTTCTTTCATGTTTTCAAAACCAGTAATTGGTTCACTTTAAAAGACAATACAGAAAACTATTTAGTACAGATATTCTGGCTCTAGCTGCCATAAAGTCTTTTGGCTTTTCCTGGTTAGGGGTCACCACAGTGGAGCTCTGGTCCGCTAATGATTGGGAGTGGATTTTTACAGTGCCAAGTTGCCATTCCGATGCACAACCTTCATAAAAGGTACACCCATTCACACACGCACCTACCTGCATGTCTTTAGACGTCACTCGACCACGGGGAGGGCATGCAGACTCCACACAGAAGGCGCTCCAGCCGAGAATCTAACGGGAGAACCTCTTGCTGTGAGGTGACAACGCTAACCGCTGCACCACTTTGGCCACGGTATATATAGCTGCCATAAAGTAATTTAATTTCAGCTATTTTTCTGAAGTTTTGCTGGATTGAAGTTAACCTCCTATATTCAGGTTTCCACTGTTACACTATTGTAACTGTTTAAATGTATATATTTTATGTACATTTCTGTTCTCTTCCAGCAGGGCACACTGTGGATGCATTTTTAAGCTTAGTACTTTGCAAAATACCTTTTATAACACACGTCTGTACAAACCAATTTGATATGCACATGACATAGTTCTAATGCATTTGCAACTCAAACATCTTATATAGATCATGTTGATGTTCTGAAATGACACAATTATTTACAGAATTCCAGGTAGCTGCGCAGTACCTCCCTTTGTCAAACCACGGAACAAAGTACTAGTGCCACGATTGGTCCTTTTTCCATCCACAAAATGAAAAAAAAAAACACCTTTGCTACCACAGTGAGCTAGTAATTTGCCCCAGCCACAGGTGGGTGACTCTGTTGTGGCCATGTGTTGTAACTCAGAGGGTTAACCACGTCCTTTGCAACTGTTGGGGTCCTCTCAGTGGACAAGGGAGATTCACTTGCTTGTCCTAAGAAAGAGAACAAGGAAGGTTTTCCTTTTATGTCAGAATACTGTACCCATCCTTGGGGAAGAAGGTCCTGCCATTAGTAACTTTCTGTCAGCCCCATTTTTTCCTGTCAAAAAGAAACAGAAATCCAGAAATGAATCTCCTCTTCCTCCTCCTCAAATTTCTTTGGCTATAAGGAGTTTACTAGGTCTGGCTCAGGGTTTAATGCAGGCTAGAGATCTTTCTTGTAAAGTAGTTTCTGGTAAAAAAAAAAAAAAAAGGGATTCCTCTTTTCTTGAAGAGTCAAGATTCTGAATATGAACAGGAATATGCAGGATGGATGGATAGAGGGTTTATTCCTCAGATTCTAATTCGGACTCAGAAGAGAACTCAGTTTCTGATTCTCCCTGTGGGGGGGGGGTCTGTTTCTCTGAAACTATTGCTAGAATGTGCCAGTGTTTTCACTGGGAGAGCAGTGGGGTTTCTCAGCACCTCAGATAATGCTGTGAGCTGTTACATTAGGATTTTCCAGAATCTACACCCATTCCTCCTGCTCAGTCTGCTTTAGAGGATGTTTGTTACTGTTTGCAGTTTTCCTGATAGTTAGCCATCTGCCTTGAAAAAGGCAGACAAGGATGTATAATGTTTGTCAGTGTTTTAAAAGTTTAAATACTATTCCCAAACCTGATCCAGCTGCAAGGACTTTAGTTGATCCCACTGCTGCTAAACCCACAGTGAATTCCAATGGTACTCTTTTGGATAAGATTGGGAAAAAATATTGACAGGTATGGATAAAAAGTGTATAGTTCTGCTGCTTTTAATTGTCAGGCTCTTGTATATGAGCAATTTTTTATCTGCAGTTACTTTTTGTGAGGAAAAATCTGTTTTAAATATCTTTTGTTTCTTCTATTGTACAGGCTACACTACTCATCGTTTGCAGTTTGTATACGACTCTGATGCTACTTCCAGAGCTATGGCCACTAGCACTATTTTGAGGTGGTTTGCATGGCTGCATTTTCAGAAGCTTTCAGATGGCAAAAATGACATTTTAAATTCTCCCTTGGATAGAGATTTAGTGGTCCTTCTGCTGCAGAAGGCATCAAAGTGTGGTGAAAGGAGCAAAGCTGATCCAGGCAATCTCCAACATTTGTCAGCCCTCCTCTTACAAATTATCCAAGGGATTTTCTATCCCTTGCTTCAATTTTGGTAAAAAAAAAAAAAAAAAAAACCAGAATAAACAGTCTCAACAAAATACAGGTGAACCATAAACAAATGTTGAAGAAATGTCAGGGGGGGGGGGGGGGGGGGGTTAAAAAAAAAGTCTCAAATTGCCCAGAAACCAAGGCGACTCCAACAAGTGTGAATGACTGATCAAGAAAGATTGTAATCACCTCCTTCCCCGGCCCCTTTTTTCTTCCAGAAAGTCTGAATCTCCATTTTTCTCTTTGTCAGACTATTTCAGACAAATTGTTTTTTTAATCAGTCATCAAGATTATAGATGGCAGTGGGAGGAAATTCCTCCTTTCCAGGAGGCCATTCCTCATACTCCATGGGTGACACAGTGGCACAATGGATAGCATTGTCAGCTTAGAGCAAGAGGTTCTCCAGTTTGATTCTTGGCTGAGTTACCTTCTGTGTGGAGTCTGTATATCCTCCTTGGGTCTGCACGGGTTTCCACTGAGTGTGCCGGTTTCCTCCCACATTCCAAAGGCATGCAGTAGATGGAATGGACACCCTAAATTGGCCATGTGTGTGTTCATACAAATGTGTGGTGTGGAAAAATTACCATGGCAGGGCTAGCCACCCAGCAGTGTAAACCTTGGCTGTAGATGCCTGTCACTGTTGAAATGTCACCCGAGCCCCATGAGAAAAAGTGGGGAAAAAGAGGTTATGGGTGGATGGATTTGTCATCCTTTTGTTGCCCCTGGTTCATCACATACTGTCCCAATAGGTGATAGAACCAGTTCCTCCTTCCTGTGTAGGGAATGGTTTTTATTCTGAGATGTTCCTAGTGCCAAAGAAACAAAGGTGGAGACCAGTTTTGGATCTTTCTTTCCTAAATCTTTTTCTGATGGTGCTTAAATTCAAAATTGATGTCAGTTTGCATCCTCTTTCTTGTTTATATTTCCTGGTAGCACTAGACTTAAAAGATTGTTCTCAACACATCCCTTTTCATCCAGATTTTAGACATTTCGTAAGGTTTTTTTTGTGTCTGGATTACATTATCAGTCCTCTGCTTTACCCTTTGGACTTCCACTGCATTGAGTGTTCACAAAGTGGCTAGCTCCAGTTATAGCTCAATGTAGGCTGCAGGCGATCCACTTTTTCCATATTTAGATGACTTGCTTATCATTGCAGAGTCTTTTGCAAAGTGTCTGGTATGTTGGTTTTTAGTGAGAACACTCGTACACAAGATGGGATTGCAAGAGAACATTCAGGAGGTATAAAAGTGTAGGGGGTGTGTGGGATAGCAAGGACAGATGCAAGCACATAAATATCAAGGAGATGCTTACTCTGATCAAGGCACTCAACTATCTGAACCATCTTTGGTCCCCAGGGCCTCTTGAACCCATTGCAAATAATACCACACTCATGTGGTACATAAACAAGCAGGGGTAAAAAGGTCCTATTCTCCTTTGCAATATAGCCTCGCAGCACAGTCTCACTCCACAGGCATCCTAAGTTTTGTCAAAGCAAATTTGTGTGGCAGGCAAGCTGAGCAGTGCCAGGGCAGACCCTCACACATGGAAACTATATCATAGCGTCTTCCAAGATTTGATCCATCTGTTGTGAGTTTCTCAAGTAGATCTCTTTGCCTCCTCTCTGTGAAGGTGAATTTCCTATAGGTTTGTATCATCTCTTTGTGGACTTGGAGCATATGACAGGGTGCAGAGGAAGGAGTTGTAGTATTGTACAAGGAAGTCGGGAGTGGCAGAGATGGATACAACAGTGATACAGGATATGTAAGACGGCAGTGGTGATGTCTGAGGTAGGACTCACGGTGGAGATGGGATTACATCATGGATCAGCTCTCAATCCTTTCTTATTTGCAACGGTGATGGAAAGTTTGACAGAAGAGATCAGACTAGAGTTCCTGTAGACTGTGTGTGTGGATGATATTGTCTGCAGAAAGAGTAGGGGACAGATCATTGTGATGATTCCTTTCTGGCCCATGCAACTGCGGTTCTCTCCATTTGGAAATGGCTAGGGGCAGTTACCACAAGCTTCTTCACAGACTGGGTCTACTCAAGTAAGAACAGGGGGGGGTGTGATAAACCCTGACATCAATCATCTTCAGTTTTCTGCCTGGATGACAGGCTCTTAATTTCTTTCCGGCACCTGTTTACTGAAGATATGTGGCAGATACTAATGGAGATGTGAAAGCCTGCTACTAGAAAATCATATATTAACAAATGGAAAAGGTTTTCTAGTTGGTGCTAAACATAACCAGCACCTGTTCATGGCTAGTTGTTCTCTGGTTTCAGAATATTTGTGTTACTATCCTATGCTCATCTTAATTTCTCTGTCAAGGTTAATTTATTGGCCATTTCAACACATCTACTCATAGATCCTTTTCTTTCAGTGCAGTCATATGTCAACTTTTCTTGAAAAGGAGTTTTAAGAGGCCTCTAGAAAACTAGTGTCCCCTTCTTGATCTTAAGTTTGTGTTAGAGAAGCTAACACTTGCTCTAGTTGAACTAATCTAATCTGGCTTACTTGAGGTTCTTAACATGGAAAACAGTTGATGTTATATAGTCCTGTCTCGCCATAATTCCTGCTGGATGGGTTCAGAGACAATCCTCGGTTCTGACTCTGCCGATACTAAAGCTCGAGAGCTTTTACTGGCTCGAGGCTATCCACTATCCCATGGTGAACCATGGAAATTCTCCAGATCTCGTTTGCAGCGAAAGCTTCGAGGTTGTCTTCTTACTGGCTTGTTGGCTAAGTAAAATATTTCTCTATTTCTTCACCCTTTTTATATTTGACTAGTTTTCCCTATTATCTGAGCGTTTGTTGTAAGTGCTTGCTCCCCTGTCCCTCTTTCTTAAGGATTGTACGGCCCGTTTGAGATAGAGGGTTGTGCCCATTTAGACGGTCTTTCCTCTCTGTGTGCTAGTTCTTCCCCTTCTATTTAAAAAAAACACACACACACACATATATATATATATATATATATATATATATATATATATATATATATATATATACGTATTTCTTATCTTATAGTTGTACTATTGTTTTTTTGTGATTGTATTGTTTCTTCCCTATAGAAATATGTCTAAGGATAAAGCAAAAACACGAACCAAACAAAATAAATAAAATGACTGCTCTGGTGCACAAATAAATAAACCACTAAACTTGAATCCAAACAGAAGTGAAGCGCTTTTAATCTACCTTGCCAATATGGTAGACTTCATCAGACAAATCAACTGTGCAAAACAAGAGGGTTAAATAAATTTTTTTTAGCTTATTCCTAATCCTGTCCATCCTCATCACACCCAGTGAAAATATTAACATCTTCAACTCTGCCACGTCAAGCTCTGACTCCTGCCTTTTTGTCAATGCCACTGTCTCCAGCTGGTCTCACTACCCTCTTGTAGACCTTCCCTTTCACTCTTACTGGTACTCGTCTGTCACAAATCACTCCTGACACTCTTCTCCACCCACTCTATCCTGCCTGTACTCTTTTCTTCATCTCTCTTCCACACTCACCGTTACTCTTAACTGTTGATCCCGAGTACTTAAACTCATCCACCTTCGCCACCTCTACTCCCTGCATCCTCACCATTCCTCTGTCCTCCCTCTCATTCACACACATATATTCTGTCTTAGTCCTGCTGACCTTCATTCCTCTACTCCCTAGAGCATATCTTCTCTCTCACTACAGATCACAATGTCATCTGCAAACATTATAGTCCACGGGAACTACTGTCTGATCTCTTCTGTCAACCTGTCCATCACCATTGCAAATAAGAAAGGGCTCAGAGCTGATCCTTGATGTAATCCCACCTCCACCTTAAACTCATCCCTCACTCCCACCGCAGACCTCACCGCTGTCACACTACCCTCACACATATCCTGTACCACTCTTACATACTTCTCTGACACTCCCGACTTCCTCATACAATGCCACAACTCCTCTCTATGCACCCTGTCATATGCTTTCTCTAAATCCACAAAGACAATGCAACTCCTTCTGACCTTCTCTGTACTTCTCCATCAACACTCTCAGAGCAAACATTGCATCTGTAGTGCTCTTTCCTGGCATGAAACCATACTGCTGATCACTAATCATCACCTCCCTTCTTAACCTAGCTTCCACTACTCTTTCCCATAACTTCATGCTGTGACTGATCAGTTTAATCCTCTGTAGTTACTACAGCTCTGCACATCACCCTTATTCTTAAAAATCAGTACCAAAACACTTTTTCTCCATTTCTCAGGCATCCTCTCACTTTTCAAGCTTTCATTAAACAATCTAGTTAAAAACTCCACTGCCATTTCACCTAAACATCTCCATGTTTCTACAGGTATGTCATCTGGACCAACAGCCTTTCCGTTCTTCATCCTCTTCATAGCTATCCTTACTTCCTCCTTGCTAATCCACTGCACTACCTGATTCACTATCCCCACATCATCCAACCTTCTCTCCTTCTCATTCTCTTCATTCATCAACCCCTCAAAGTACTCTTTCCATCTGCTCAACACACTCTCCTCACTTGTGAGTATGTTTCCCTCATTATCCTTTATCACCCTTACCTGCGGTACATCTGCACTAGCTCGGTCCCTCTGTCTAGCCAATCAGTACAGGTCCTTTTCTCCCTCCTTAGTGTCCAACCTTTTATACAACTCTTCATACGTCTTATCCTTAGCCTTTGCCACCTCTCTTTGCCATGCACCTCATCCTATACTCTTGTCTACTTTTTTCATCTCTTTGACAATCCCACTTCTTCTTCGCCAATCCCACTTCTTCTTCGCCAACCTCTTTCTCTGTATACTCTCCTGTACTACTACATTGCACCATCAGGTCTCCTTGTCCTCCTTCCTTTTTCTAGATGTCACACCAAGCACCTTTCTAGCCATCTCTCTTACTAGCTCTGCTGTAGTTACCCAGCTACTTGGTAACTCTTCACCGCCACCCAGTGCCTGTCTTAACTCTTCCCTGAATATCACCTCACAATTACCCTTTTTCATTTTCCACCATTTGATTCTTGGTTCTGCCCTCACACTCATCCTCCTCTTCTTGATCACCAATGTCATCCTACAAACCACCATCCTATGCTGTCTATCTACACTTTCCCATGCCACCACTTTACAGTCTACAATCTCCTTCAGACTGGCCCTTCCACATAAGGTATAATCCACCTGTGTGCATCTTCCTCCACTCTTGTACGTCACCCTATGCTCCTCCCTCTTGTTAAAATCCGTATTCATCACAGCCATGTCCATCCTTTTCGCAAAATCCACTACCATCTGACCACCTGCATTCCTTTGCTTAACACCATACCTACCCATCACTTCCTCATCCCCTCTGTTCCCTTCACCAACATGCCCATTGAAATCTTCTCCAATCACCAGTCTCTCAACCTTGGGTACAGTCATCACCACTTCATCCAACTCACTCCAAAGTTTTTCTTTCTCATCCATTGCACACCCAACTTGTGGAGCATATGCACTAACAATATTCATCATTACACCATCAATTTCCAGCTTCATAAACATCACTCTATCCGACACTCTTTTCACCTCCAAAACACTCTTAGCATATTGTTCCTTCAGGATAATGCCTACGCCATTTCTCCTACCATCCACACCATGATGAAACAATTTGAAACCGCCTCCGATACACCTAGCCTTGCTCCCCTTCCATCTGGTCTCTTGCACACACAATATATCAACCTTCCTTCGGTCCATCATATCAGCTAGCTGTATCCCTATACCAGTCATACTGCCAACATTAAAAGTTCCGAACCTCACTATCACAGTCCTAGCCTTTACCTGCCTTTGGGTATGCCTTCCGCCTCTTCTCCTCCTTCGCTCATGAGTAGCCCAATTCCGCCAGCACCCTGTTGGCCAACAGTACTGGTGGCGGTCGTTGTTAACCCGGGCCTCAACCGATCCGGTATGTATTTCTGTACTGTTGTCTACATGTATGATTTGGCAAAATTTTATGCCGGATGCCCTTCCTGACACAACCCTCCCCATTTATCCGGGCTTGGGTCTGGCACAAAAAAATGCACTGGCTTGTGCATCCCCAGTGGCTGGGTTTATCTATTGAACTGTACAAATACTTAAAAACTATTAAACATTCATTTTGCAAAATGAAATGTCAGACGAGGGGTAGGTTTAACTATAATTCCAAAGCAGTGGTATACCTGGCCTCCTGCCAGCTATGTCCTGCATTTTATGTACTGAAGACTGACAGGAGGCTGAGAGATAGGATATACTAACATGTGTACAATATTAGAAAGAAAAACAGTTTAAATGCACTGGCTAGGCATTGTAATGAAAACCCCACCCACAGTTTTTTGTTTAGGGTAATAGATCGTCACCCCAGTTTTAAAAGGAGGCCCCTATCAACTTCTATTAGAAAAGTGTGAATTAATATGGCAGTTAAGATTAAATTCTTACACAGATCCAGGTTTGAATGAAATCACTTCACTGTCATGTATTTTAAAACTGAAAAGTCTTTTGCGTTAAATTATATTTAATAGCTTTTAGGTATTTTGTACAGTTCAATAGATAAATGTTATGACTATTTTTTATACATTTTGTGTTTTATATGTATAGTATAATTATTAGGTAAGGTATAAAGAGTGAGGAGCTTCCTGAAACTACTTTGGCCAGTAAGCGTTTTTGTTATTTCAGACTTGTGTATTGTAATTGTCATAGGCTGGTTGTCATGTCAATCTTATTTTAAAAAATGTACTTAACTCTCTTGTTTTTGCACAGTTGATTTGTCTGATGAAGTCTGCCATATTGGCAAGGTAGATGAAAAGCGCTTCACTTCTGTTTGGATTAAAGTTAAGTAGTTTATTCATTTGTGCACTGGAGCCATCATTTTATTTATTATGTCTAAGGATAAAGACACAACATAAAGAACACTGCCGTTCTGGCTTTAAAAAATGCGGCAAATGTTCTCAAAAATGTCATTGCTGGACAGTCACACTAGTTGTGTGTACTGTCTTGGAGAGGCTCATTTAAAAGAACCCTGTACCTTCTGCCATGCTTTTCAGCACCAGGGTTCTTAATGAAAGGAAAAGGAAACTTATAGAGGCCTTATGTATAGTTCCTTTCTAGAACAGCTGGAACAAGGTCAGACAGTTTCCTAAAGCCACAAAAAGAAATCTCCATCTGTTCCAGCTTCAGAACCATTAAAGAAATCGAAAGTGACGGAGCAAAAGAGTTCTGGCTCCGATTCTACTTCTTAAGTCTCAGTGCCATTTGTTTCATCATTGGCGAGACAACCTTCTCTGTCAAGACGCTCACCTATTTTGAAACTGGTTTCTCCAACCTTAAGATCTCCTATTTTGGAAAGGAGGAGATCTCCATCTATCTCCACCCATTCTTTCTGGACACTTTCTGATGAGGATGTCGTGGGTGGTGAAGAGGCTGCTCTGCGACCTGGCGCTGGCAAAAATTTTAGCTCCTCCATACCCAAAGGCTTTGGAGCTGTCCCATCTTCATTCTGCTGCTCCTCCGACTGCTTCATTCTCTGAGTCTAATGCTTTCGGGTCCTTTAGTGCTGGAACCTTCGGTTCCGAGAACTCTTCCTGCTTTCTCAGAACCAATAACTCTATCATTGCCTCTGTCTGGAGCCAAGGGGTTTGGGACCTGATGCGCTCGGGTCGACTCCGAGTGATAGTCACCTTGGTTTTTCTTCAGAACTGACCCTCTCGGTGCTTTGGCTCGTGTGAGCTCGGCTTCCGCAAGCACCTTGGAACTTGCCCATCCTGCTCAGAGTTGACCTTTCATTTCCTTGGAGCAGAGATCTTCTTTGGAGTGGGGTGGTAAGGCCTTCGAGGTGAAAGAGAAAGCTTTGTCTAATGTTAAAGCCCTGCCATTAGACCGGATGTCCCTCCAGCAGCCGGCAGCAACCTCTTCACCCCCGCCTGCCCCTAAGCATAGGGAACCAGAGTCCCAAGGAGCCCCTATTGGAGGTGTCACCTTCCAAGACCTCCCCAGGTTACCCCACTGGAGCGGTCCCTCGGAAGAGACTTTGTAAGAGGAAGCATATTGACTCGCCCGAGTCTGTCACTTCGGACACTGATTTGGATGAGTCAGAAGGGTCCCCAAGATCCCTCTCTGAGGATGTCTCTTTTGCAGACATCCTTGAAATCCTTAGAGAGGTGATTTTGAAGACCTCTATCCCTTCTGAGGACAAATCAGTGTACCTTGAGGCCTTTGGTTCCCAACCTTCCACCTCCTGGGTGACACCACCATATGACCGACTTTTAGGAGTCATATCTCGGAAAGCTTGGACCTCTCCGGACACAGTGGAGCCTGTCCCGAGGAGGCCAAACAAATTTATGACTGCTCCAGAAGATGAACCTTTTCTAACTAAGGGAGTTCCTGTGGATGCTATGATGGTAGCAGTGGCCATGAAGGAGTTGTCAGAGACATCC
This sequence comes from Protopterus annectens, assembly GCF_019279795.1. NCBI lineage: Eukaryota > Metazoa > Chordata > Ceratodontiformes > Protopteridae > Protopterus > Protopterus annectens. The sequence continues at coordinate 424,235,787 of NC_056743.1, read as the reverse complement.
TCAAATATCCATCCTCCTAATAGAGTCCAGGATGATGGATAGGTATGGAAAGCATACCTTTTCTTCAGCGGCATTTACCTTATGATCGCTGAATTACCTGTCCCATTTTACTAGGCTTCAAAGGGATCTCCTAAAAGAGTTTGGAGAAACCATTCAGGGTTCAGTAGCTTCGAGATCCACTGAAAAGGTATCTGCACTGCTCTCCACCCTTACCTCTCTTGCTAACTCCTCCATGAGGCTGATTTCCTATGCAGCTGATGGAGCGAGCAGGATGGTCGCAGCAGGGATCTCTTGACATTCCTGGATGCGTCTATGCAACTTTACGGAATCCTTCAAGTCTTCCTTTACCAACGTCCCCTTTGATGGTTCAACTCTTTTTGGACCTCAGGTAAAAGAGACTTTGACCAGGTGCAAGCAGGAGGGGAAAACCTGATCTGCTGTCGGAGTCTGTTTCTCCCTTCCTTCTAGACCCTATCCCAAGGGTCAAACAGGAGGGAAAATGTGGTTCTGTAAATCCCAAAAAGGTTTCCCTCAAGCACAAGGTCAACCCTCCCCTAAAGGCAGAGGGGGGCGGTTATAATGGAAGATGACTTGGTCGAGGCAAAGGGGATCCACAACACCAGGGTGATAGAGATGCTTTCTCTGATCGTCCCTTTCATTGCCCCTGAAGGGTTGCCCGACTGTCCATCTCTGGAGGTAGTTGGGGGTCGTCTCTCACTGTACCCAAATGCCTGGCTACAAATTTCCCAAGATTGATGGGTGCAAAATCTAATTTCCAGAGGTTACCTGATTCCTTTTATTACCAGACCCATTACAAATCTGTCTTTACCAGATGGAACCACCCAATCAAATAGACTGTGCAACATCAGGGGGTCATATCTTTGCTTCAAAAAAGTCATCCAAGAAGTTCCCACAGAGAAAATAGGATCCGGAACTTACTCGCAATTCTTTAGTTTCAGAAAAGACCGGGGACTGGCGTTCAGTTCTAGATCTCAGCAAGCTAAACAAGTTTGTAAAAAAAAAATTGAAGTTCCGTATGATCACTCTGCAGTCAATTTTTCTGTTTATCTGAAAACACAACTGGATGTGCTCCATAGATCTTCAGGACACGTACTACCATATCAAAATGGGCAGGCGCTCCAAAAGACATCTATGCTTTCGGCCGGGAGCCAGTCATTTTTAATTTCGAACACTGCCCTTTGGCCTCACTACAGCCCTCAGAGTGTTCACCAAATGTATGGTGGTGGTCACGGCTCACCTGAGACATCAAGGATTTCAGGTATTTCCATAATTAGACGACTGGCTCCTCACTGCTACTACCAAGCACCAACTAATCCGAGCCAGGGACGAGACTCTATCCTTGTGCACCAGATAAGGAATTACAGTAAATCTAAAAAAATCTGCCTTATCTCCATTGCAGCACATTGTCATCTTAGGCTCAGACATAGACTCAACCACCATGACAGCAAAAATGACACCAGAAAGGATAGAATCGTTGCACAACTAAGTCAGACTCTTGTTGACTGAAGACAAAGTACAGGCCAGGATAATTCTTCAGGTCCTAGGGACTATGGCATACACCATTCTTTTAGTTCCCGTAGCCTGTCTACACATGAGTACTTCAGTGGCTATTTGCCCAGTGGTCAATGCAGGATCTACCCTTGACCCACCAAATACTCATTGCGAACTGTTGCAAAAAGGATCTAACATGGTGGTTGCATACAGATCAGCTTTATCTAGGTCATCCCCTTCTTCTCCCTCAACAAAATGCGGTCTTGACCACGGACGCTTTCCAGATAGGGTGGGGGGCATTGTCTGGGAATGACGGTCCAAGGTATATGACAGGATCACAAGAACCACTTGCACATAAATGTTCTGGAAATGAGAGCAGTGTTATACGCGTTGCAAGCACTTCACAGTACTCTTCCCACCAGGACAATTGCAATTCAATCAGACAACATGTCTGTAGTGTGGTTCATAAACAAACAAGGGGGAACCAAGTCTTACCCACTTTGTCGATAGGCACAAAGAGTGTGGAAATGGGCGATGGAAACTCAACACTTTCTGGTAGCAATGCACATTCCTGGGAAGTCCAGTGTGATAGCAGACAAACTGAGTCGAGCAATTCTGATGCCTAACGAGAGGTCCCTGAAAACAGAAATTGCAGAAGAGATTTTCTGCAAATGGGGCCACCCTTGCTGCGACCTATTCGCCACGTACATAAACGCCAAATGCAGCAGCTACTTTGCCCTCATTCCCCATCCAGGGTTGTCACCCAGGGACGCTCTGGTCCACAATTGGCCTCCGGGACTTCTTTACGCTTTTCCACCCTTTCCTCTCATACCAAAAGTGATTCAGAAAGCAAAAATTATCCTCATTGCTCCTCATTGCCCTCGCCAAGTCTAGTTCCCCTTCTGTGGCTCTCTCTCCTAGAAGGGAACCATGGATTCTGGAACTATCTCCAGACCTTCTGATTCACCAGTCAGGACAGTTCCATCCTATCATCCACATCTTAAAATTGACAGCATGTCTGCTCCATTTCCAAGAATAGCATATCCCTTTCTCCTACTGTTAAACACATTCTCATTTCTTCCCACAAACCTTCCACCAGGAAGTTATATTCCAGCAAATGGAAAAGGTTTTCCATTTGGGCGGAAAAACAAGGCATAGAGCCCTACCCACCCCCCATAGAGTCTATTCTTTCCTTACACGCATCCATTTTTCAAGAAGGAGCTGCAGCTACTACCATTAGAGTTCAGTTGGCTGCCATCTCAAATGATCATTTTGGGTACATGGGAGATCCGATTATGTTCCACTCTTTATGTAAAACCTGTTTGAAAGGAGTCCTTCTCAGACCTCCAATCAGGCAACCTCCAGAGCCCTGGGACTTAAACTTAGTTCTGACCTCATTGATTTCTCCACCATTCGAACAGTCGTCTTCATCTGACTTGAAATTGTTGTCCTGGAAGATATTGTTCTTAGTAGCTGTAACATCTGCTAGGAGAGTTTCGGAATTGCAAGCTCTGACCATTCAACCTCCTTACATTATATTCCACAAGGATAGTCTCTCCCTAAGAACTAATACTTCCTTCCTCCCTTAGGTATGTTCAGAACATAATCTAAACACAACTGTTGAATTACCAGTATTCTTCCCAAATTACAGTAATATATCAGAATACAGACTACACCAATTGGATGTCCACAGAATTCTACGATTTTACCTGCACAGGACTAAAGATTTTAGGAAATCAGATCATTTGTTTCCTTCTCGGACAAAAACAAAGGCTTGCCCGTCTCCAAGGTAACTTTGTCTAAATGGCTTTCAGACTGCATCTCATTTGCTTATAAAAATGCTGGGAGACAACTACCTGCTAAAGTAAAAGGCCATTCAACTAGAGCAATATCAGCTTCATACGCCTTCAGATCAAAACTCCCTATTGATACCATTTGTGCAGCAGCTACTTGAGCAAGACCACATACCTTTGTCACTCATTACAAGATACCATTTGTGCAGCAGCTACTTGAGCAAGACCTCATACCTTTTGCCACTCATTACAAATTGGATTTGGCCTACAGGGACAGGTCATCCTTTGGGTCCACTGCGCTGAAGAGTCTCTTTGCTTGAGCCATCTGGGATAAAGGTGCTAGGGATGCTGTCCCATCCAGCAAGAATTACGGTGAGATAAGACTATATAACATAAAGAAGTTATGTAATTACCATAATGTTCCATGTTTGTAGTCCATCTTGCCTACATTCTTGCATCCCACCCTCCTTCCCCCTTCCTGTATCCTAGAGGAACTGGTGGACTATCTTTTGCTGCATGACCTTGTGATAGTTGTCTGTCCATATGCTATGGATCATAAAACAAATTCTTTGTTTATATGTGCTTAGTTTTTTGAAAGAATTATCTCTATTATGTAATTAGTTGCATCCTTGCAAACAAGATCTGGGGAATTGCTGTGGTGCACCATGGGATAGGAGATGGCCTTGAGCCAGTAAAAGCCCTCGAGCTTTAGTATCGGCCGAGTTGGAGCCGAGGATCTGCTCCAAACCCATCCACCACGAATGTAGGCGAGATGGACTACAAACATGGAACATTATGGTAGGTACATATCTTTTTTGTTATCTCTGAAAGAAGGGCGTCTTGGTTGCAAGCTGTTATGGTGACTCAGCCCTATCTCATTTTCAGTAGAGACAGAGTTTCTTTAAGAAGTAATCCTTCCTTCCTTTTATGTGTAAAGTGGTATCCAAGTCGGCTTTGAGCCAAACTATCCGTCTCACTGTATTCTTACCTGAACTTAAAAATGAGGGAGAAAGGATACTCAGTATCTTGGATGTCCACAGACAACTCGAGTACTATTTTGTCAGAATTAAATCTTTCAGAGTTTTGGATTAGTTCATTTCTTGTGAGGGTAAGAAGTGACAACCTGAGTCAAAATAGACCATTTCCAAATGGTTGTCTAAGGCTATTATCTTTTGTTATACTCACCATAACAAAGCTATTCTAGGCAGGATCGAGGCCCACTGTACCAGGGCCTTGGCTTCATCTATGGCATTTTGGAAAAGGTTTGATTCTAGGGAGTATTATAGAAGCCGCTACTTGGTCCTCTGTACATACTTTTACAAGGTACTGTAAGCTTAATTCCTTTTCTAGATCCAGAGCTAGCTTTGCTAGGACCATTCTGTAGGGGGTCCTGAACTATTCTTCCTTTCACCGCCCAGAAATAGTTAGCTATGGTAATCTAGCCATATAGCAAAGGCTGCTGTAGCAGTGATCAGTATAATAAACATAGTACAGTTGTGTAAGTTAAACTTACCAGAACATTAGATGTTCTAATGATCACTGATGCTGTAGCCGTTCCCCCCCCCCTCCATCCCTCTTGTTTTAGTTGTATTTTTTGTGCCAGGGTGTAGACATTTATTTTTTGTTCCTAGCATTATCCTTGTAGGGCTGAACCTCCCTCTCTCTGCTGGCAGAAAGCTGTGAAGGGCTTTGTGCCCAAACTTGTCTTTTAGTCATTTCAGCAAGAGCTGCCTGATAGTGTGTGTAAGGTGACCTTGGAAGCTGGCTGGCTGTTATATTCTTGTCAGGAAATAGCCCAAATAGCTAAGGTTACTGCAGCTGTAATCATTTAAACATCTCCTATTATGGTAAGCTTAACTTGCACAACTGTACTTCGTCCGCTATCAGACCTGCAATCAAACTATTAACAATCAGGGAAAAAAAATGACTTGAGACACTTTGTAAAGAAAGCCTTATTTTTAGATACACCTGCATTTGTTCCTGTGTTTAATGTGACTGTATAGTTAGCTGGCTGATTATATTGCCTTTTCCAACAGCCAGTTAAAGGAGTCTACCAGTACCCCTTAAGTATGTTAATTTCAGGCAAATCTGAGGGATTAGATAACAGGATTAACCTCTTCAGTATTGTCTTAATAACGTTCACTACCATTGCTGTCAGGCTGCAGGTCTGTAGTTCCCCGATGTTCTTCATCTCACATTGCTGCAGTCCTTACATATGGGTAGTCCGCTGTCCTCGGTCGGCCCGAATACCAAAGTATTAGGCTGACGTCGGTCAAGGCGCTTAGAACTGACATCAGGACGTCAGGGTATAAAAGCGCATGACCGACGTCATATCCTCAGTCTTTTTTGCCACATGGTCCGATGCAGAAGCAGCGTTGCAAGTGCCGTTGCGTTCTGAAATTTTTGAGTTCGGAGTTTCAGACCGAATCAAGTTGGCTAAGTACCCGTTGGAATATTTTGTTTTTCTTGCCTCAGTTTATTACGGATGTCAGAAAAAGTGAATAATTGTATTTCTTGTGGGAAACAGATACCGCATAGGGATTATCATTCTTTGTGTATTCCTTGTTTGGGGCCTGAGCACGACAGTAGTCGCTTTGTGCTAGGTTTAATAAGCGCACTATTAAGCGAAGGTTGGATTGTGCTAGGCTGGTCTTGATTATAATATGCCGTCGGATACTCCGGACAAAGACAAAGCGGTTAAACCCAGGCAAGATGAGTCGGGACGCCGTTCTTTAGAGGCTTCAGTGGAACCGGTGGTTCCGTCTCTGGAATCTCAGGGGAGACTTTGATTTTGCAGGATGTGGCCTCTCAGGAGGCAGGTCAGGGTTTCTGTACTCCCTCCCTTCCCAGGGTGATTAGGCCTTCTCCTTCTGTTTCCAGGGCTTCTTCCAGAGGCAGGCCAGGTTTGGCTTCTGTTGGTGTCAGTCCTAGTTCAGCAGGGTCTGTACCTAAGAAACACATGCTTAAAATGGCAGAAGATTTGATTACTCTGATTAGAGGTTCTATGCCCCCTCCAGATAAGAGGCCTAGGGTGGAGCCAGAGTTGGAAAGTGTTGCACAGGTTTCAGATGATTCAGAGTCTTCGGCTGAAGACATGCAGGAATTCACTCCTTACTCTGATTCTGATGCAGACGATTCCACTCCTGCTTCTCCTCCAGAGGATTTTTCTTTTTCAGAGACACTTCATTCTATGAGGGAACACTTTAAGTGGGAAGGTCAGGACTTCTCTGATTCATTTTACCTCAGCATAGGCCTTTAGCTATACCCCCTGTTCTGGATGTGGTGCAAGATGTATTTTCAGAGGCTTCCCTTAATCCTGATTCTCTGCCTCCTGCGCCAGTTAAACCTGATAGGTATTACAGGGTGCCTGACGCTCATAAATATCTCTATAAGAGTCCTAGGGCGGACCCAGAAATTATTAGCCAGGGACCTAAGGGTGTCAGGGCCTCTGTTGTTAAGAATCCAGTTCCTCTAGATAAGGAGGCTAGAGCTTTGGATAGATGGGGAAAGAAGGTATATACCTCTTCTACTCTAGCAATGAGGGCTTTGAATTGCCAATTTCATATGTTGAAATATCAGAATTTTCTTCTTTCTCAATTGAAATCTAAGGTGGATGCTTTGGCAGAAGGCATTGAATGTAAAGAATTACAAGATTTGGTACATGTCTCTGAACAGGTGGGTAAGCATTCTTTACAGTGTGGTTTTGATGCTTTGCAGGCCTCTTCTAGGGGGGCTGCCACTGGTTCAGTCCTTGCTTAAGGATCAGAATTTATCTGACCATGTTAAGACAAGAATTTTGGATGCTCCTTTACAGTCTGAAGTGTTGTTTGGTCCACCTGTGGAGTCAGTCTTGAAAAAAATGGAAGACAAGGCTAAGTCTATGCAGACTGTTAAAGATTTTTTGCAGGTTCAGCCTCCGAAGTTTAGTAGAAATTGGCCTACTAAGGGGTGGACGTATCCTTCCTCTGATTCTCAGTCTAGGGGTAGATCTAGACGTGGTAGGGGCAGAGCTCAGAGTACCTTCAGGCCTAGGACATGGAGTTCACCTGCACAATCTTCAAGTGAGGACAGGGGCCAGTCCTTTCGTAAACAGGCCCAATGACCCACTTTTTCAGCTGCCAAATCCTTCTTGCCTGGCAGCACCTTTGGGAGGAAGGTTGGCACTCTTCAAGGAAAATTGGCTTTTAATTACCCAGGACAAATGGGTATTAGATATCATACACCAAGGTTACAAGTTTTATTTCCATACCTTGCCTCCTTTCAAAGGCATGCCAGACGTTCCTCCTCAGCAAAGACTAGAGGCTCACAAACAGATTTCTCAACTACTTCAAATAGGAGCTATACAATCGGTCCCTCTGTCAGAAGTGGGCCTAGGATTTTATTCTCGCCTGTTTCTAGTACCAAAGGGAACACGTGGAGACCAATTTTGGATTTGTCTATCCTCAACACATTTCTGGACATTCCAAAGTTCAAGATGTTGACGTTACAACAGCTTCTACCTCTGCTAGGCAAGGATCACTGGATGGTGACTCTGGATCTCAAAGAGGCTTACCTGCATGTTCCTATCAGGCCCAGTTGCAGGAAATATCTGCGTTGGGCTGGGGCTTTTCATTATCAGTTCTCTGCATTGCCCTTTGGCTTATCTACTGCGCCCAGAGTGTTCACAAAGGTCCTGGCTCCAGTGATAGCCTTCTTCAGGCTGAGAGGAATACAGATTTACCCTTATTTGGACGATTGCCTGATTCTAGCTCAAGGAAAGGACGAGCTTCTTCATCATCTACAGTATGTGATGGCAGTGTTAAGATGCCTAGGGTATTCTGTGAACGAAATAAAGTCCAGTCTAGTACCCTCTCAGGACATGTGCTTTCTGGGTGTGAGACTGAATACAGCATCCCAGATGGCCTTTTGACCCCGGACAAACAAAAGAATCTTTCTCTTTATTTCCATCAATTGTCTCGTCAGTCCAGGCTGACTGCAAGGACAGTCCTTCAAGCCTTGGGGTTCATGGCATCTTGTATTCTGGTACTTCCCAATGCCAAACTGCATATGAGGAAGCTACAATGGTATCTCAAAAATGTATGGACGCAACACTGCCAAGATCTGGACACTGTCATTCAGATAATACCTTGCATTCAAAAGGAATTTTTGTGGTGGGCTCAGGAATGTCACCTAAACAAGGGACTCTGTGACCCGACCAGAGACGAGTCAGATTCTAACGACAGATGCCTCAGACAAAGCTTGGGGAGCTCATCTAAATGGAAAATGGGTACAAGACACGTGGCCTGCCAGACTTCAGCATTTACATATCAACTTGAAGGAGATGTTAGCAGTCCAATTTGCATTGATAGCTTTCAAGGATGTACTTCTTCCAGGGCAGGTGTTGATTCAAACAGACAACACAACTGTCATGTGGTACATCAACAAGCAAGGGGGGACACATTCTTACCCTCTATGCAGACAAGCAATGATTTTGTGGGAGACTGCTCTCAGTTTACAGTTAACTCTTCAGGCAAGGTTTCTGCCAGGAGCACAGAACTCCTTAGCAGATGTGTTGAGCAGACAAATAATGGATCCCGAGTGGAAATTGGATCCTCATGTATTTCAAAAAATGACAGTGTTATGGGGAACTCCAGACATAGATCTGTTCGCTTCTCCACTAAATTACCAGTTGCCAAAGTTTTGCACAAAAAGGTTTCATCCCACAGCTTGGAAAGTGGATGCTCTATCATTCAATTGGAGCAATCTTCACGTCTATGCCTTTCCTCCACTGCCTCTCCTCCCAAAGGTACTCCTAAAGGTCAGACAGGACAAGCCAACCATGATTTTAATAGCTCCGGATTGGCCTCGACAGCACTGGTACCCATTACTGAGAAGTTTGGTACAAGAGCCTCCATGGCCTTTGCCTTCGATTCCACACCTGCTATCTCAGGAGAACAGTCACTTACTCAATGTCAAACTACAGTCTCTGCATCTAACGGCCTGGCATATTCTGTTCTAGACCCTGGAGGGTCTCAGCTACCACAACAAGTATTGAATGTTATTTTGGAGACCAGAAGGCCTAGTACAAGGAAAGTTTACGCTGATAAATGGAGGAGATTTTTCATTTGGTGTACAGTAAAGGACTTTGATGTTTCCAAACCTAATTTAAGTGCTTCTCTTCAATACCTGACTGAGTTATTGGACAAAGGCTTGTCCTTCTCCTCTATAAAGGTTCATGCTGCAGCCATTTCTGCTCACTATGACTGTGACCCACCATTATTTTCTCATCCTTGGTTTAAGCAATTCCTTAGAGGGGCAAAGAATTTAAGACTCCTACTCCTGCTTGGGATCTCAATTTTGTGTTGGAGAAACTCACTCTACAACCTTTTGAGCCTGCAGCTACTGCCTAATTGAAATATTTATCATGGAAGACTGCTTTTTGTTGGCCATTACCTCTGAGAAGGGTTTCTGAATTACAGGCCCTTATGGCAGTTGAGCCTTTCTTAATTTTTCATAAGGATAGAGTATCTTATACTAACCCTTCCTTTATGCCTAAAGTGGTTTCTAGTGTGGCTTTAAACCAAACTATTCATTTGCCTACTTTTTATGCAAACCCCCAAAATAAAGGGGAAAAGATTTTGCACACTTTGGATATACACAGGCAGTTGAGATATTATTTGAGCAGAACTAAAGGGTTCAGGCAGTCTCAGCAGTTGTTTGTTTCTTTTGCTTTGGGTTCTCAGGGCAAACCTGTTTCAAAACAAACTATTTCTAAGTGGATTGGTTTTTGTATTGCATTCTGTTACTCCCATCATGGTAAGGAGGTTCCAGCTGGGATCAGGCCTCATTCCACTAGGGCTACTGCCACTTCTACAGCCTTTTTAAGGGGGGTGACTACTAAAGATATTTTGGAAGCAGCTACTTGGAGTTCAGTGCTTACTTTTTCTAAGCATTACCACCTTCCACTTTACTCTAAATCTAGGGCTGGATTTGCCACTGCAATTTTACAGGGCATTTTGGCAGCCCCCAATGCTTTATAGTTTTGCCATCCTCCCTTACCTCTGCTTTGGGATTCTACCCATATGTAAGGACTGCAGCAATGTGAGATGAAGAACATAGTACAGTTTTGTACCTACCATAAATGTAGATGTTCGAAGATCCACATTGCTGCAGTCAATTCCCTCCTTCCCTCTGTAGTTTGGGGTGGTTATGTGTTTTGGATTGTAAATATTGTAAATATTGTTAGCACAGGGGTGGTTGGATGTTCTTTTCTGTTTTTTGGCTATGGCCTTTCTTTTGGGGCCTTCTGACATCTGGGGCAAGAAAAGACTGAGGATATGGCGTCAGTCATGCGCTTTATACCCTGGCGTCCTGATGTCAGTTCTGGCCTTGACTGACGTCAGCCTAATACTTTGGTATTCGGGCCGACCGAGGACAGCGGACTACCCATATGTAAGGACTGCAGCAATGTGGATCTTCGAACATCTACATTTATGGTAGGTACAAAACTGTACTTTTCCCTCCTGCAACACACAAACATTTGCACATTATGATAATACCATAGCTGCTGACCTGTAATCCTCCGGCACTACTATATGAACCGACAGTCTTGAGAACCTCACACAGTGGATCTGTTAGTATTGGCCAGGTTTCAGAGTACAATAAGAGACAGCCCATCTGGTCCCTGGGCTTTATCCTCCCTTAAAAGTCAGTTCTGTCTCTCTACCCCTTCATTCTCTATCCTGGTGGTGTCTATCCCCTTGTTCCCAGGCTG